>NW_004524631.1:3789075-3794397 GCF_000260255.1 Octodon degus | reverse complement strand
TGTTGAACTTTAAGTCCCTACAGAATATGATGAAAAAAACATTTAAAAAATTAAAATATATTTTTAAAATAGGCATAAAGAATTATATAATTCTTATGTTTACACATAAGTCCAGAAATCTAACCATATACAACCTTGTAGCAGTACAGTCCTGCAACATTTCTTTTCCTGTCTCCTACCTTCATTCACCACCCCCTTCTTTTTGAACAATCATCTACCCAAGAGACAGCATGGCAGAAACTGGCATGTCATGACAAGCAGCCTGTATTCAGAAGACCAGAATGACAGTCACTCCAAGCATGAAACTCTCTTGATGACTTAGACACCACCCCATTCCTAAAAGGGTGAAAAGTAGATGCTCAGTCCAGAGATGCTGTTCAGCATCATATTATTCCAATCTAACGTAGGGCATTCCACTTCCATCACAGAACATTTCTCAGGCCCTCCCTACCCCGATGATCCCCATGCCAAGTTGTGTCAACAAGTGATAAAGTGACAGTCCTGTGATTTGAGAAAGGGAACAGTTTTTGTGTGTGTGTGTGAGGATGGTTTCCTCTTACCATGGGGAAACCCAAAGAGGTCAACTCTTAGTGGTACTCCCTACCTTATGCCTCAGAAATTTGGAGATAGAATAAATTCTTCCTTCTGGGGCTATAGCTAGAGCTAAAATGGCTTACATAGGCACTTTTGCATTGTGGCTCAGTTCTCCACAAAAAATGTTCTGTTCTATGACTATGGTAAAAAATAGGTACCTCAGTTATACATAATAAATAATTTTATACACCCTAAGAGTTGTGGGTATCTGCTCTGAAGAGTCTGCTTCTTCTTCCCAGCCCTCTACAGATGGTTGATTCTGAGGCAAAACAGAGAAGAAGTAGTTCTGTAAGCACAAAACTGGTAAGTTGCTAGCTTATAATTTGTTAGCAGGTATTGTTGTGTTTTATATTGAAGGAATGCTAGACTCTCATCATTTAGATTTCATATGTCCTGTAACAGTCTATGTGACTCTCTCAAAGGGTTGGTTCCCAGCTGGTGACACTATTCAGCTGGTGACACTATTGGGAAGTGGAGTGTAGATTAAGCAATGGTCAACTTGTAACACCCAGCTGGACTGAGTGGGTATGGTTCTGGGTGAGGAAGGCCCAGCTTCTGTCAACAGCAAAAAGGAGAACTGGTGGGGAACATGATGCACTGTTGATTCTCCCGAAGAAGCTTATGCTGATTTTCCTGATATGAACTCAGCTGTTCTCATCATTAGAGGAGCTAAGGTCTTCGCTCTTGCTGAGGCTGTGACTCTTTTTCTGGGGGAGTTCTGATCCTTGAGCATCTCTTCCTGGCTCCAGTGCAGATCCCTTAGCCTGGTGGCACAGATCCATCATTGTAGGAGTCACATACAGGTCCTCATCTCAGTCCAAGAAGTCAATATTTGTAATCCCAAAGTTATGTTATTGGAATCCCATCAAGTTGATTCCAATCTATCACTCCCAGTGCAACCTACGGCAAAGGTGAAGACACTAAAACATATTCACAATTATTGGGAAGCCAAAGGCCCCTAAGTCTAGCCATGAAGATGGCTTTCTGGAACCAAGAGGCTGACCCAGGGCCTTACCCAGTTTTATTAAGTGGAGGAATGACTTGAGGAGGAGTGACTGAGAATTGTGGGAAGTAGGTGACTACTGTGAGCTGAGCTAGGCGGGTGGCCTACATTTACCTCTGCCATATACAGAGAGGATATGCAGAGACAGTAATCTGCTTTATGTTAATGAGATAGTATCTAATGTTTTAGAGGGTCTGGTGCTTCAGTTCTGATGTAGTCTTTCAAGCCCCAGGAAGTCATAGCCTCTGTCTCAAGGCTTGATGCCATTTGGCAGTGTGGAGCATTAGCTCTACCATCCTGTCTCGACCTGGCTTACATTAAAGAGCAGGAAGTAGGTTACCAAGGAAACATGCATGCCACCTTCAAAGACTTAAGCAATATACATTGTTTAAGGCCAATTGAAGGATAACCAGAAGTCTTAGCCAGCTCTGTACATAACAATATGAGGAAATAGGGTCGGGCTCAGTCAAAATGGAAACAGTTGCTCTTCTTTCAAGGAGAGCTGCTCAGGTGGTCCTCCACAAGTCATCCCATTAGTGTAGACTTTGTAGCTTCCACCACTGACCTTTGAACCTTCCCAGTGAAGATTCTTGGTACAGACTTACATGAGACCTTGTCGTGGACTCTACATCTACAGCTTGATTCGTGCAGGACACTGCCATGGGCTCCAGGACCTCAGTTTTACTCTTTAGGTCTCTATTGTGTGGAAAGATCTCCTGCACTCTTCTGCATGTAACTCTTTGGGTGAATATTATAAAATAATCCTATAAATTAATTATCCTGGATTAAATCTATTCCTGTGTAAACCCTGATACAACATGGAGAAACCTGTAAGAGATGGGGCCTCATGGGAAGAAATGTTAGTCACTGAGGCTGTGCCCCTGAAGAGGACACTGGAACCCTAGACCCTTCTCTTTCTGTCTTCCACTTCCAAGCCACCATGAGGTAAAATCTCATGTGTTCCTCACCTTGATATGCTGCCCCACCTCAGGCCTAAAATTAACGGAACCAATTGACAACTGCAACTTCAGAAAGAGTTAATTTTTTTCTTCTTTTAATCTTGATTATTATAGATATTCTGCTATAGTCCCAGAAAACTAAGAAACCAATTAACAAGGTCTGCAATTCTTTGTACAAATGGCAGTGCCTTTGATGGCTATTTGAATTGCATAGAATTAAAATTCAAAGGGAAGAATTAGTCAAGTAAAGAAACCAAGCCTGTAGAACATTTGACTTGTATGAATGAGGCCCTGGGTTCAATCACCAGCAACGGGAGAGAGAGTGAGAGAAAGAGAGAGAGCCAGCCCTACCCAGCATCTAAATATTATCATAGGAATCTTGTGTGAAGTCTTAAGTACATTTGTCTCTGCCCTTGTATGTATATAAGCATATCCAATTTTATGTTGCCTGGGACAGTATTCATCTCAGAAGCAAGCTTATTTTAAAAATGAGTCCTTTTACCACAAAATATGATAAGGTGGGGGGGGTAGTGGTAAAAAGTGAGGAAAGGCAGGGGCCACAGCATGGGTGACTTTGAAGATTTTGTGAGGCTCAATAGAATTAGGTGGACTGGTGTTTCCAGATGATTCCTTAGGCTACTGTGTGGGGCACAGGCTGTGGGGGAGGAAGTGTGAAAAAGGAGGCTGTGGCAATCAAGTATGAGACACTGCAACCACCCTCTTAAGCAGCGAGGGTGGCTCAAGTTAGGTGGACAGTGCATGGTGTGGAATAAGGGTTGAAGGTACAGCAGAAACAATATTTCAGGGGCTGGGGAGATGGCTCAGTAGGATAAGCGCTTGACTGGCAAACACGAGGATCTGAGTTCAATCCCCAGTTCTGCAAAAAAAAAAAAAAAAAAAAGAAACAATATTTCTCTATAGATGTAATATGGTCAGTGATAAAAAGACAGGAGTTGAAGATTATGCTAGGTTTTGTTGTGGGCATTTGGGTAGATGATAATGCCATCTCTTGTGGTTGATGCCATAATGAAAGTTTTAGAGGATCAGTTTTGGTGAGGGTGGGGTATAAAGACTTCAGAATTGATCCCATTAGGTTGAAGACCTCTGTTATGTATAATGTCTAATGGAGATGACAAATTTTCAGTTAAATACTTAAATCTAGAGTTCAGAACATAGATACAAATAGAGAAAATTTAAAATAGCCAGCTTATAGACTTTAACTTTTCTAGCTAAATGAACTCACCTAGTAAGTGGTTGAGAAGATGGAAGGAGCCCTGGGGCTCTGGAACAGTGAGATGAGATAAATCTTTCCTCCTCCTAGTTGTTTTTGTCAGGTGTGTTTTGCAAAGTGACAGAAAACTGGCTAGCCCAGATAAAGTTAAATTGCATTATGAGTATCTCTGATGAGTTTGCCTGTGTGTGCAGACAAGCTATTAAAATTATGCTAAAGTTTTAAATTACTTTATTTCTCTCCTTTAAATGTCAAGTTGGATTTTCTAAGATTTCTCACTTTCCCATGCCTCATTCAATTCTGATTTTCTCATGTCTACTATAATACTATGGCTGGTTCACTGGTCTTTGGGATTTTTTCCCCACCCTGAAATCTTGTTAAATAAGCCAGTGTGACTTGTGTTTTCCAAAATGTCTTCTAAGGAACACTAGTCCATGAGACACGCTACCAAAAGGGGTTTCATGGCCAATTATGTTTAGGAAATATTTCTTGCATCAAACACAAATCATCCCTTTAGAAATTTGCAGTACATGATCAGTTTTAGGAAGCCCAAAACCTATTCAGTTATATTTATCACAGTCTTTTACAATGGAAATACTTATGACTGAGTCTGTCATAAGTATTTGTAATTTACTTTCAAATAACTTCAACATGGTCCTAGATGATAATGGATAATTTAGGTCATCAACCAGCCTTCTAAATTCAGAAGTGGTTACTTCAAATATTTGCATGATCTGTAATCCAAAAAGTACTTCACTCTTTGCTAATTGGCATGGTGGATATTCTGAATGATTTTCTGTTTGTGAAAATGGCTGAAAAGCAAATGATAAATAATGAACATGAGTTCTTATTACTGAAAAATCAGGTGTTTAGTATGTGTGATTTGGCTAAAATCCAGTGTTTTAGAACTATTGCCATTCTTTTCTAGAAAGTGTATGAACATCTAGCAAGTTCTCTAGCTTTTTTTCTGTAGGGAGAGGGGTATAGTCTTGACCCTTTGTCAGTTATACCTTTACTCATTGGATTTCAGCGACTATGCTTTAGCCTGGCTGCCCAGTGCTGGCAGGAAGAAGAAATGGTATCACGTTTAACTCATCAAACTTTCACATACAACAACAGTTCAAGCAGCAAAAATGACAGAAAGTTTGGAGCTCAATATTGTTTTCAAAACAATATGCGAAATGATACATGCATGTAGGTGAGTGCTTGCTTAATGTCTCTGTGTATAAATAGTTGGTCTGCTACTTGCTTTCATTATAAATGGTATCAAGGTTGTGGGGTGTAGTAGGTAAACCTCATGGCAGAAATTTTGAGTCTTTACCATTATCTACTTAGAAAAAAAAATGTCCGTGATTCTTTGCAACAAAATTATATTTTAACAAATTAAGCATGGTGGGTTGGAAAGTACAAGATATATGAGTAGAGAAAGATATTTGAGGCAGACCCAGTCCTAGCCCAGGTCCGGTGAGTGTGCGGAGAGTTTCCTGCTACCCTGCGCCGGCGGGACCAGTCCCAGCCCAGGCGCAGCGTGGGCC
>NW_004524631.1:3765114-3779900 GCF_000260255.1 Octodon degus | reverse complement strand
TTTTATGTCTTTGGTACAGGGTCTCCAGGGTCTCCAGGGTCTCCAGGATCTGACAATGTAGACTGGACTCATAGTGATTCTCCTGTTTTCAGCCTCCCAAGTGTTGGGATTACAGGTGTGCGACACCACGCCCAGGCTCAATCACTATCTCCGCGTGCCCTGGGTGCGGGGCCAGCATGGCAGGCTGGGGATCAAACCCCAGCCACTGCATTCTACCAAAGCAGGCACTTTAGCCCAGGGAGGTATCTGGCTGGCCCACAGCCCTAATTTTTAAAAAGTGAAATAGAACAGATTAAAAAATATTAGCAGGCATCACATGTAGTGAGGATTAGCATCATATATTTTATGTATTTTTACATGCATGCATATTCTAGAACCTGAAGTGCAGTGTATTTCTGCTTACTATTCTTGGTTAAAAAATAATTGAAAGGTAGTGACATTGTGGAGGAAGTGGGAAGATTGTGGGGAAATCTAAGGACCCAGGTGGTATGGTCTGTCCTTCCAATTCTTCTAGTTCACAAATTGTGTCACCTTGGGCATATCGTCCTCCTCCCCTGGGCCTTATTGATGTTGTCTGTAGAATGAGGGAATGAATTCATTCCCCAAAGTCTTTCTTTAGGTTTTTAGGAGTCTATCTCTTGGAACTGTGGTGAACAGTATGGGGAAAGAAAATAGCTGAAGAAGTGAAGAAGGTACATTTCAAGGCTGCTGCTGTGCAGAAGAGTTACATTAATACCAGTAGCTTGTGCTGGTGAGATAGCTCAGTGGACTACAGCACCTGCTTCAGCAAGCTTAGGCAAGCTCAGGGATTGCGGTTCCATCCTCAGCACCATATGCTGTGCCAGCCCTGCCTGCAAGGTGCACTGAGCCAGCCAAAGTCCAGGCATGGTGGTGCAGGCCTGCAATCTCAGTGCTGGGGAGGCTGAAAACAGGAGGATCACTAGACAGGAGGATCACTAGGAGTCTGGGCTGCATAGTGAGACCCTGTAACAACCACATTCAACCACATATATCTCCGGATATACATATATATATCGTGAGAGCAGTGCTCCTGAGAGCAGTGCTTGGCCCTAGGTACAAGGTCTAGCATAAGTGCTTCTCAGCCTTTTGTAATAGCAGACTTTTGCCAGATTTCATGATAGTTTAGATTGTGCAATCTTGGTGTAGGATTGAAGACAGAACTAAATTCTTCTGCAAAATAGAAGGGTGGAGGAAAAATCATGAGCAGGAATCGGCAAAAAAGAATAGTAACAGTCTGCATACTTGGTGCTATTTGAGGAAAGAATGTAGGGGAGAAGTCTGTGGTAGCAAAAATAGTCAACAAAGAGATATTAAACAGAAGTAACACAGGGATTTTTTTTTTTAAGACAGGAAAAGGAAGATTGTGAAATGCAAAGCTATTTTCTTGTCACATCTTCAGAAAATCTACAATTTTATGCAAGTGAATTCTCTTTTGCAACTTCCAAGAGGCAAGATCTGTCAAGCTGTGAGTCCAGCTCGGCTCAGCATGGAGCAGAAGCGATGGTGACAGTCACAAGAGTCAGAAATGAAATAGCTGATGACTGCTGATGTACGCCCGGAACCTGAAAAGAGCAGCCATACTTTCTGCAGCTCCCACACAGCTGCTTTCTTTTTCATCTTTTTAGGATACAGCCACTCATCCCTTCCAATATGTTTATAGCTCTCTTTGAAATGGGAATCCCTTTGGGGGAGGTGGGGTCCAGAAGAGAAAGTTTTATTTTCCATTAAGTTCTCCTTTTTAGGAAGTGGAATCAGAAGAAGAGGGCTCATGGTGAAGAAGCAAAGCTTTTTTCAAGGGTGCGTGGTCCAGTGTTCTCCGAGGCACGGTGGTGCTTTTGTGCTTGTCTTGCATGATGAAATCAAGAAGTACCCCTAAGTCGTTTCCTAGGTTTCTCCTCCTGTGAATTAGGCGAGTTGTATTATATATGTAACAGATCTTGAGCATTCTGAACAGACTCCGCTGTCTGCTTGTCGTGGCAACTCTGTACTGGTTGACAATGAGAAGCAGTAATACTCATCTGACCAGTTTTCTCTTAAAGCCATTTCCATGATGATGATGATGAGACTCAATTATATTTTTAATTTTAGTCACTCCTGATAACAAATTTGAAGAAATAGAAGTATTTACAGCCAAAAAAAAGTTCTTTTTAGAAAAAAAAAAAAAAAAAGGAAATAGTCCTGTGCTAGTGTTTAGGACCTTACAAATTGCACATGCTTCTGACACTTTATTACTTCCCTAGGTAACCATAAAAAATTATTCTTACCATGGTAACCACAGTGCTGGCTCTGGAAAATGCTGTTTTCAATTGTGATTTGATATACTAGCCTCAGTAGGAAATGTAAGAAAAGGGCATTTCTGTGAAGATTGATTTTTTATAAAAGTAATCATCTTTTTTTGTATACGTTATTTAATTCTTGTCAACGCACCAACATTCCTAAAGGACAAATGAAAATCATGCTTTTCCAGTGGAGCCAATTAATTCTTAATCCAGGCTTTCTGAAAGGTTGAGAGGGTGGGAATCGATCCAGGTGACATTTTTTCTGTGCTTATGAGAGGGAGGAAGCTGCTGCTGACTTGAAACACTCCTGACCACCTAAGTTTTGAGAATACAAGATCAGTCTAGTGGAAGGGAGACCCTGCATACACTGCCAGTGAAGGCAATGGACATTTTTACAAACTTGGAGAGAGTGGTATTTTCCTTTTAGTTCTTGGCCTAATTTTTTTTCTACCCTTGCTCATTGATTTTTATGTCATTTAAAAATCATTACTGAGGATGTCAGTTTTCTTGTTTATCCCCTAACAAACACATTGAGGGATCGAGTGCTTTGATTTAATTGGCACTTTCTAACTTGGATAGGTTTTTAAAACGGTAATATCCATTGGCTTGAGGATGTGCACATCAGGAAAATATGCACTGTACTCTTGCAGCTATCAGTAGAAGCTCAACTTGAGTCCCAAACAGATCCTCCAAACTTACAGTGGAACTTTCACAGGGACAAAAAATAGGAAACCTCAATAGGCCAAATGGACAAAAATAGAACACCAAAATCGAGCATGATGGCTCATACCTGTAATCCAGCACTAGGGAGGCTGATACAGGAGGATCATTATGAGCCTGAACTGCATAGTGAGACCCTGTACCAAATAAATAAATAAATAAATAAATAAATAAATAAATAAAAGATTTTCTAAAATTAAACAAATAAAGGAACTAGATACAGAGCAGCAGGTGGATAAGCCGGAGTGAGCTGTGTAGGAGGCTGTGCCTGGCGGACACTGATATTTTCTTTGCCATGTGGAAGATGAGCAGCTAGGCATGTGGCATTTTATGACTTGGATGATTCATATATCAAAATCCCCGCGGGCTTCATGCAGCCCCCATGCTGGGTATGCCCTGGGGTGCGCTGTGGCTCAGCTGTCCAGGCCTGTGCTGCGGTCAGTCGCCCTGGGGCCTGTGGGTGTGTGCAGCTGCCAGGCAGAAGCGTAGTGGCAGCCAAGGGCATGGGCGGCCTGGGCACGGCGGGCTACTGCCTGGAGCTGCTGTGGTGAAGGACTCAGTTTCTGAGAAAACAACTGGACTGATGGGAAAGCAATTTTGGAGAAAAACCATAGAAGATATATACTGTGACAATCCATCACATCAGCCTATGGCCATTGAACTGTGGAAGGTTGTCAGAAGACATAATCTGACTAAAAGATGGCTTATGAAAATCATTGATGAACGAGAAAAAAAATTGGATGACAAAGCATATTGCAATATTAAATTCCCCGCCGTCCATATATTAAACTTCTAACTTCCAGTACTTCAAAATGTAACCTTTTTGGAGATAGTCTTTTATAAAATAACACAACTAAAATGAAGTTATTAGGATGTACTCCAATCTTGAAAGATTAGGGAACCTGGAGCATAAATATGCTCACAAAGTTCCGGATAAAGACACATGTAAAAGGTGGGATAATCTTTTTATCTTAGAACTGAGGACTATTGTCAGCTAACCACCAGAAGCCAGGAAAGATCCTCACAGAGCCAGCCATGCTAGGGCTATGATCTTCCAGGATGCCAAACTACTACCCAATAAACTTCTGTTGCTAAAACTATACAGTTTGTGATAGTTCAGTGTGTCAACCCTAGTAAGCTACGATTCAAATACCAATGCAGGGAGACTGTAAACATCCATGCCTATTACAATTGTACTACTGGCTGCAAAGATAAGGGTCAATGGGAAATGAGGATAAAGCACAAAAGTACATCTGTTTCAGCGATCAGCCCCTTGCAATAGAATCTGTCAAACACAACTGACAATGCTGGGAAATCTGGTCCTAAAAACAGATGGAAACTTCATATGCCATTGGTCTAATGCATCGTTTTCAAATGTGGAAGCCAGAGACCCAAGAGAAGTATCCTCCCATCAAGGTCATACAGTGAGTCAGTAGTCAATATGGATTTCTCTATTAGTTCTAATAATGGTGTCATATCCTGCTAAAGAAGTAAAACTAAATAAGTGAATGAGCAATTCCTCTTCCCACACCCCATAGTATCATTACTAAATTTACATATAAGAATGGCAAATAAATATTCTCTTAAAAGGTGATTTAATATTTGTCAACAACTAGCTTTCACTTTTAAAACAACTATTAAATTGCTGATGATGTTAGTGAGATGGATGAGTGGAAGTGACTCATGTACCCAAGCAAATGACAAACAACAGCTGTTCCACTGGACTGTTTGAGATAGAGTGTCAGAAGGCTGTGGAGATGTGGCAGAGATGTCACAGAATATGGAGATACATGAAAACCTCATAAAGAATGAATTGAAACATACAGCAGCTATCCTCCCATCTCTTTATCAACCCTGGACCAAGAGGGACTTTGCTTGCTGGGGAAAGAATAAGCAAAAGGCCTTTAGCAGCTCCCACTCATGCTATAGACAGCTAAGGCATTTAGTGCTGGAGAACTCTGAGGCCCTTGTAGGCCGAGTCCAGTTGGTGAGCTGTCAACTATCCCACTGATGCCTTGTTTTAGAGAAGGATCCTTGTCCATACTATTGCTACATGAAGTGATGTGGAGCAAACCCACGGATGTTGGAAAGCAGCCTGGTATCTGCTGACTCATCCCTGAGAAGAGGTCAGTAGGCCTTGCTTACTCACCTATGGCCTCCCAGGGCTGTCTGGTTGCCTCTAGTTACCTAGACAGGCTGAGCCAGGCAAGAAAATCTTGGCTGCTTCCTGGGGTTATAAGTAGAAAGGTGAAGACACTCATCAGCTTCCCTATAGCTGTTACTATCTAAACCATGAAAGCCTTCCCGCAAAGTGGGTATAAGCAACTGGCCTACCACAAAAGGCATGAAAAAAGAGGTCACATGATGTCGCCAAAGCAATGCAATAACTCTTTAGCAGAAGACTTGGATGAAAGGAAATCAATGAGCTGCTTAACAAAGAATTAAAACATATTTTGGTGGTCCTTGGGTTCAAACTGAGAGCTTTGTGCATACTAAGCAAGTCCAATATCTACAAGCTAAATCCTTAGACCCAAAGAACTTTAGTAACAATACAACAGAATATAGACAATTCAGCAAAATTAGGAAGACATTCATGATATGAATAAGAAATTCAGCAGAGATAGAGATCATAAAGAACTAATTTGAAATCTTGGAGCTAAAGAGTTCAGTAGATAAAATTAAACAAACAAACAAACAAACAAAAAAGTATAAGTCCGACCAGATAGCTCAGTGGATTAAAGCACCTGCTTAGGCAGACTCAGGGGCCAGGGGTTCAATCCCAGCCGACCATGCCTGCTCCTCCCCCAGGGGGCATTGAGATGGAGATTGAGACTGGGCATGGTGAAATGGGCCTGTAATCCCAGTACTAGGGAGGTTGAAAAGAGGAGGATCATTACTAGTCTGATCTGTTTCGTGAGACCCTGTAGACCCTGTACTAAATACATTTTAAAAGGCATAGAGTCTTAGTAGAACTGATCATGCAAAGAATGTTTCTAAGTTTGAAAACAAGGCCATTTGCAATAGCCCAGTCCAATTTTTAAAAAGACAAAAAAAAAAAAAAAAAAAAAAAAAAAGAATTAAGAAAAATTTCAACTATAGAACACCAGTAAACGTTTATAATCTGGATGTTTCAGAAAAATTTATTCAACAAAATGACTACTGAAAAATTACTGAATCTTGGAAAAGTTATAGATATCCAGGACCAGGAAGCTTAAAAAACAAGCTGTCCTAGTTTGGAACTGGGGAATGGCCAAGGATGTATATGTTAAAGCTTGGTTTCCGGGATGGAGCACAACAGGAAGGGGGTGGAAACTGAGGAGGTAGGACCAGGGAGAAAGCAGTCAGGCAACCGCAAGCCTTCTCTAAGTAAAATGCGGGACTCTTTCCTGTCCAATTCCTGACCCCCACACTGTGAACAACTTGGCTCTCTGGTGTTTGCTCTTTTGCTTGATATACTTCCTCACCACAGCCCAAAGTGACAGTGCAAGCAGTCAGGGACTGAAATCTCTGAAGTCATGTGCCAAAGCTAACCAGTCTTCATTTAAATTAATTATTTCGGATATTTTGACACAAAAGCTAAAAACTAGCACAGTTTCTGTCAGATTTAGCTGAGAATCATACTGTCAAACTTCTAAAGGTATAAGACAAAGAAAGTACTTTAAAAAAAAAAACCTGCTATAGGAAAGCATTCAGCCACTTATAAGGAAATCCCCTTAAAATCAACAGCAAGCCTCTCAGCATAAATCGTATAGATTAGGAAAGAATAGGATAATATCTTCAACGTCCAGAAAGAAAAATAATGACCAAACAACAATACCATAGTCAGTAAAACAGCCCTTTAGAAATAGAAGATATGCCCAAGGCTGGCCGGATCCTGAATCCAGCCAGCTCCAGGCCTGGCATGTGTGGGACCTCCCAAGGCCCTCTGGATCCTCACTCCAGCCAGCTTCAGGCCCGGCGTGTGAGTGGGACCACCTGGAATCCCCTGGATCCTCATTCCAGCCAGCACCCAGGCCAGTAGTGTGTGTGGAACTTCCTCCATCAGACAGCTGGTGTGGAACCCTTTGACAGAACTCCTTGTAGAAAGGCTAGAGGCAAGACCCACCCAGCTAATCCATGGGGAGAATATCTTGCCAGCATGGCACAGTGAGTTTACTTCCAAGGGCTGCAGCAGGAAGAAGTGGAACTTTCATACCATACCCACCTGAACAAGTTTGAACTTTCTAGCCCGATATGATGCTAAGGTAATAGCTGCATCAAAGCTCCACACCAAAGGTCAGAAGACAGTGCTATACAAAATGACAAAGAGAAGGAGTAAAATGCATTCTCAGGCCCCAAGCCCACCCAGAACAAATGCAAGAGACAATAGCATAAAAGAAATTGGAAAGCACATACCTGAAATCTCTGAAATAATAGTGCCTGAAGTAAAGAAACAACTGCAGAAAGGCATAGAGGAAATCAGATTAGAAATAATTTCTGAAGTAAAAAAAGAAATGATAACTACAATGAAAGAAGCAATAAGTGCTTCTAAAGAAGACACATAAAAAATGGAGAATATAAAAGTGATGGAATCCTTGAATGCACAATATAGGAAAGAAATAGAATGCATGAAGTAGATTCAAAGAGATACACAGGAATTTAAAACCTCAATCACAAGCTTGCAAAACTGTTTCAATGAAAGTGAAAATAGAATTTCAGACCTTGAAGACGATGCAATGATGAACAATGTAAGACTAATAGGCATCGGTGAGGAAGGAGTCAATACAAATGATATAAAAAGAATATGGGCAGAAGTAATACCAGAAAACTTCCCAAATATGGGGCAACAATCTGACATTCAGTAACCAAAGCATATAGAACTCCAAATAACATCAACCCAATGAAAACCACACCCAGACATATAATAATCAAGATCCTAGAAATTTAGCACAGAAACAGTATACTAAAAGCCTTTAGAAAAAAGAATCAGATCACATTTAAAGGAAAACCCATCAGAATAACAGCAGACTTCTCTTCACAAACCATGAAGTCAAGAAGAGCATGGAGCAGAGTACTTCAAGTCCTCCAAGAAAACAATTCCAGTCCAGACTACGGTACACTGCAAAACTCTCTTTGAAGTTTGATGGAGAAGTGAAATACTTCCGTGACAAAGAGCAACTAAAAAATTTAATGATGACAAAGCCAACCCTATATTGACTACTAAAAAATATCTAGAGAGGGATCAAAATGAGCACAACTCCACAAATGAAAATGGAAAGAACCCAAAAAATATGGCAAACAATTAAACACAGGAGAAAAAGGGGTATACAACAGCAGGTAAATAACATGTCAAACATAAATCAGTACATCTCAATTATAACCATCAATGTAAATAGACTCAAATCACCAATTAAGAGAAATAGACTGGCAGAGTGGATTAGGAAACAAGATGCTGTACAGGACTTCATCTATCAGTTGATTGGTTTATCTTTGAAGTTTTTTCCAGCTGGTAATTTCAACAGTTCTATGATTTATGCATCAGTAACATAATTGTTTTCATGAATCGTAAGTAATGCTCTGTCCTGGCTTTATGGCTTATTGACTTACAAATACATTCTCTGCAAGATTAGAATTCAGTGTGGATGTTGCCAAAATCCTTATGAATTTAAATGTGGGGAAATTAGAGAAGTCATGTACTAAAAAAAGATAAGGTATTCTATATTATACATCTTAGTTTTGGAATATGTCTATAAAATAAACCTGTGTGTACATTGTTCTTACATTCTGTAATTATTTTAAAGAAAGAATCATTTAAATCACATTCCCATTGTTAATGATAAATTCTCTTCTAATTCTAGAAAAGTATATAAGAAAACTAAGAAATCTTATTGGTAAATATCACTTTTTGTGTTATGTTCTAGATAGTTCTTTAAAATAGGTATTTAATTGATAGATCTTCATTTGGCCTCCAATCTGCTTCTTGATTCTGAAGATTTTTCTTTTTTATGTATTAATGTTTAGGTTTGGATTTTGGTTATGTAGCTTTTACTGTTTTCAATGTGAAAATATGTGCTCTTGTGTTTATCATTCTTTTGATTTTAACACTGCTGTAGTCTGGAATTTCACACTTACTGTTATTTGTTAAATCCTAAAATCCTATAAGTATGTTTCAGACCACTGTTCTTGATCCTTCATTTTGCTTTTTAATTCAATGAGACTTTTTGATGTGTGTATATGTGACATGTATGACAATCTTTATTGCTCACTATGTCGTCAATTGAATGAAAGTTATGAACATAATATATATTTTATTTTATATAAACAAAGTGCCAGCCAAATAGCTCAGCAGATTAAAGTGCCTGCTTAGGCAGGGGCTGGGAGTTCGATCCCTGGGCCTGCAGTGCCAGCCCCACCCTGGGGCATACTGAGAGGGTGATTGAGACTGGGTGTGTTGGCATGCACCTGTAATCCCAGCACTTGGGAGGCTGTAAACAGGCAGATCACTAGGAGTCTGATCTATGCAGTGAGACCCTGTAGACCTTGTCCTAAATACAAAAATAAATAAATAAATAAAAATAAAATAGAAAAGATCTCAATTTACTTATTAGTGAAGTTTCGTTAAATTGAATATATCTGAACACGTCATGTAGTGGTATTATAATTGTATTGGCTGACAAATATGAAAATTAGCTTTTGTTCTGATAGGTGTTTTTCTATTAGGATATATATTAAATTTTACTAGCATGGTTTGCTAGATTCTGTTGATTAGGACAAATGGAAAATAGGTATTTAAAATTAAATACAAAGTTAGCAAACAAACAAACAAAAAAGAAATAAAGGATAAACACTTTCAAAGACAAGAAAAAGCATCATTACCAGACTGTCCTAGAAGGGTTGTTGAAGGAATTCTTACACCAGACGTGAAGGGGTAATGACTACTGTCATGAGTACACACAAAGATACAAAACTCAATAGCAAAGCACATATAGAGAAATAAGAGACTCAAATCCTACTAATAAAAAATCAGCAAACTAAAAGGTTAAACAACAAGAGCAGCATAGAATCTGGCCCATCATAGTCTCTCCAGGACATGGACTTAAGACATGTGGCAATCAACAATTTAGAGAAGAGGAAAAAAAAAAAAAAAAAAAAAAAAGGAAAAGGAAAATATGCTCTGGAAATTGAATAAGAATGTAAGGGTTGAGTCGCCACGAAGGAAGACCCCCAAGAGTCAGTCTCTCACGCAAATCACAAAGGGGAAGTTTTATATCTACGTATACGTAGGGCGGTCTGCACATGCAGGAGCAGAGCACGCCTTCCGTGTAGCAGGCATGGTTTTTAAAGGCAAATAATCATAAAATGGGGAGGGAGCAAGCAAATTACAGAAGCAAATCGCATTGGTTAGTGTGGGTTGTCCTTTACAATAATTGATGCATTACAATACCGGATGACCAAATAGAGTAAGTCCGGGGGTAGCTGGGGAATCTAACCTTGGTATGTTCCGAGGACATCTTTAGGAAATCGGTGCAGTGTGACCTGGGACATCTCGTTGTTATGGCCTTCAACGGTGAGGCCTTGGGTTAGGGAATGTATGTCTCTTGCAAGAATTTTAACAAGGGGAGGTCCAAGGACAACCTTTTGGCTAACTCAGTAGTTCCAGCTGTTTTCCAAGTAACGGGACCCCATCCAAGGTTTTCTTATGTCCTCTTTATCTTAAAGACATGGTTTGTCTAAGCTCTATAGCCACAAACTAGCGGGTGGGCCCCCTTACTGAAAGACATTTTAATAAATTTTAACCTCATTTATGATCTTAAAATTGTTGGGCTTTACAAGAGCTGATAGGAAAACCAGAAATCACGTATGAACTAGAGAATCAGAACACAACACATGTTTCAAAAAGAATGCAGTAGTTTGGAATGCTAACCTCAGCTCCAGGGAGGAGAATCTGTTTGTATAAACACAAGGTAAGACCAAAGGAAGTCAGCACCCACCCCAGGGAAAAACAATGGACCAGGCTGGCACTAATTTCAAGAAAAGTCCTCAGGTGTTGTAAACAACAGAAACAGCATGGGCTCTACTTTGAAAACAACTCCTCACACATGGTAGGCAAGAGTTGAAAAAGAAACCCATTGAAATGCCTCCATATTTGAGAGCGACTAATCAGGAGCCAATCAGAAACAACAGTGCAACTCCACTTCCGGTCCCTCTACCATAGTGACTTGGGTAGAAGAATAGTCATGGAGAAGACCAAGCGAGATGTAGACCTTCTGAGCAGATTACACTCAGGGCAGGAAGAACACAGAGCCTCCTATCTCCAGTGAGAACTCAGGCTGGTCTCCTGTGGTTTTCAGAGATTTTACTTTCCTGAGTTTGAAAGTACCGGCATTAAGTCCAGCACAGTCTTTTTTTAGTACAGGGACTACACTATATAGACCGGACTCATAGTGATCCTTCTGTTTTCAGCCATCCCAAGAGCTGGGATTACAGGTGTGAGCCACCATGCCCAGTCTCAGTTGCCTTCTCAGTGTGCCCTGGGGGGCGGGGCCGGCATGGCATGCTGGGGATCGAACTCCAGCCACTGAGTCTGTCTAAGCAGGCGCTTTAGTCCACTGAGCTATCTGGCTGGCCCTTCAGCACAGTGTTTGATTCCCTCCAGCCCTGCTGCCTGCATCTGGCACAGAGTTCCGAGGTCAGCTTGCTTTCCCTATCTTCTAACATGATCAGGGAAATTCCCTGGCTGGGATGGTTTATGTAGGCATGCAGAGAGAAGAACCTCTGGAGAAGCAGGGGACTTCGCAAATTGTAAAGGTAGGTGGAGAAAGCGGGAAGTTGAGGCTCACAGAAATTGAAAGTTTGGTAGCCTGGGCAGACACCACTGACTGACTATACCCAGCAGGAAAGGCAGGTCAGGACTCGGCCTTCACACCCAAGAAAATGAGCCCGGAAACAAGATAGGACTGAGCTATAACTTGCAGTGTCTTCCCAGACTCGGGTGCTTCTCAGTACTGTCGGGCCTGGAATAGAAGCACTCACTGAAGCACAGAGGAACTGCGTAGACTCAGTTGTTGTTTCTGTTGGCTTTTGGAGGTTTTAGCTTTTGTTCCCTTTGATTTTTCTTTTTCTTGTTCTTTTTCTGTTACATTTATCTAGTTCGGTTAATTTTCATTTATTCTTTAATGACATTTTATCTAACTTTTCTCTCCTTTTCAACTTCTTTTTCTTTATTTTTTAAATTTTACTTGTTTTTCCCATCTCTGGCTCTTCTATTTTTATTAGTACTCCTCTCTCTCTCTCTCTCTCTCTCTCTCTCTCTCTCTCTCTCTCTCTTAATTTTTATGTATTTGGCACAGGGTCCCACTGTGAAGCTCGGACTTGTAGTGATCCTCCTGTTTTTAGCTTCCCTAGTGCAGATTACAGGCATGTACCCCCACAGCTGGTTTTGGTGGCCAGCACAGCATACCTGGGGTTCTGGGACCAGCATAGCATATGGAACTGAACCCAGGTCCTTTTGCTTGTCAGGCAGGCACTTAGAACACCAAGCTATCTTCTGAGCTCCTAATATTATTATTGTAGATCTCTTTTCTATTGTTAATTGTGGTAAAGTTTTAGTTGTTATTAATTCTAATGATATGTCAATACCCAATTTGTCTTTGACTCCATTTTTGTTGCTGAGCTCCTTGCTATGCCAGTGCTCCCATGACTGCCGCTATCAGTTGGTCATTGCAATACCCTGACGTCTAATTTTCTTGTGTTCATTTTCAGACAACTGGATGCTGGGCCAATTACACTGCATATTCTCTCTTCTCTCATATTTTGGGACAGAGCCAAAGACCCCTTGCTAGCCAGTCCCACAGCACATCACTGGAAAGCAAACACTAAAGAGATCTCCATCCTAGACACAAAGTCTTTCCACTTTGACCCTTAAACCTCAGCACAAATAAAAATGAAAACTTGAGAAAATATGTTAACATCTCAAAAAAATAAAAGGAAATAAAATAGCTCCAAAAATCCCTAACACTGGGGGATAGCATTGGAAAAGAATTCAAAAGCCAAACAACTAAGTTATAGGAAATAATAAGAGAAGAACAACAGCAAAAATAAATAAATAAATAAATAAATAAGGTGCTTGGCAAGCTCAAAGATGAAAACAATAAATAGATAATTGGCTTAGCAAACAAACTGATTATTGAGTTTAAAAGAACACTAATGAAAAGCTAGCTGAGCTACACAAAATGGTAAAAGATATGAATGATCATTTTATTTATTTCTTTATTGTTCTATAATTTTACTGAGAGACAAATAGCAATGAAACAGTTTCAAATCTAATTGGTAGGACAGTTTCAATAACTAACACATTGTATACTCTCTTCCTAGCAGTTATTTGCTATACAAGATGCAGACATGATATCCTATTTACAAACACTATTACAAAAAATCTCTGTATTCATTAAGAGAATGTAACTATATATCTATCCTAACCATTTTGAATGCACAGATACAAAATGGACATTCATCTGTATCCCCTTTTTTGTTTTGAATGATCATTTTAGCAAAGATTTAGAATCTATGAAAAGGTAACAAAAAAGAAATCCAGCAGATAAAAGATTCTATTGAAATTATGGGCAACAAAATTTACCAATATTAGAAGAGACAAAGACTAAACTAAAAAAAAAAAAAAAATCAAAGGGGCCAGTGAGCTAGCACAGTGGACTAAGCACCTACTTAGGCAAGCATAGGGACTGGGATTCGATCCCCAGTACCACATGCCTTGCTGGTCCCAGTCCTGGGCACACTGAGCCAGTACCGAGTCTGGGCATGGTGACGCATGCCCATAATCCCAATGCTGGGGAGGCTAAAAGCAGGAGGATCACTCTGAGTTCAAGCTACATGGTGAGACCCTGTACCAAATACATAAAAAAAAATAAAAGAAAAATAAATCACAGACCAATCTCTATAATGAATATAGATATAAAAATCTTCAAAAAGATATTGGCAAGCAGAATGCAAGAAATCATTAAAAATATCATAAATTTTGACTAAGTAGGCTTCATCAGATTGATTCAGGGATTCTTCAAAATATATAAATTAATGTAATACATCAAATAAAAAGAAGGAAAAAACACACAGTTACTTGAATCAATGCAGAAAAAGCCTTGTAACAAAAGCAAGCATCCACACATGATAAAAATATCCTGAAGAAATATATACACAAGTACCTTATTTCAATCTGATAAAAGTGATTTATGAAAAATCTATTGCACAGATTGTATGAAATGGTATAAAACGGAAAGCTTTTACTCTAAAATCAAGAACAAGTGTCTCCACTATTCCTGATTAATACACTGCTCAAAATATTAACTGCAGTAAACAGGCAAGAAAAAGAAAGAAAAGAGACACCTACAGGTAAAGAAGAAATGACACTAATCTTATTTATAGATAAAATTCCACCCAAATGCTGCTAGAGGTAATCAACAGATTCAGCAAGGTAGCAGATACAAAATCAACACAGAAATCAATAGCACTCCTGTACATCGATAGTGAACCCAGTGAGGAAGAAATTAAGAAACCGATGCTATTCACAGTAGCTTCAAGAAAAATTAAATTCTTTGGAATGGTCCTAAGAAATGAAGGAAAAGACCTCCATGATGAAAATTTATTTACACTGAAAAATGATATCCAAGAGGACATCACAAAATAGAAGGACATTCCCTGTTCCTGGATAGGCAGAACTAATATTATGAAAGGGCCATATTACCAAAACTGATGTATGGATTTATTTTTTTTTTT
>NW_004524631.1:3762871-3764209 GCF_000260255.1 Octodon degus | reverse complement strand
AAAAAATAAAAGCAGAAACAATATAATGGAAGGTAAAATTCTTGGAGATATAAGCATGAACAAATATTTTCTGAACAGAACTCCAATTGTATAAGAAATAACATCAAGAATCAATATGTGGGATCTTACCAAATTTAAAAGGTAAAGGAAAGAACCAGCAGAATGAAGAGACAACTTAGAAAACAGAGAAAAATTGGTAGCTACTCCTTGAACAGAAGATTAATATCTGAAATATACCAAAAAAAAAAAAAAAGCAAACCCTCCAATATAAAAGACTTGATCAAAAAAATTGGCTCCTGGGAAAAAACTGGCCACTGAAGTGAACAGAAATTTAAGTATAAATGGCTAATACATGGGAAAAAATACAGCACCTCTGGCCATTACAGAAGTATGAAATATAATAACATGGAAAATCCTTCTTTTTGCCTAAAGAATAGCTATATCATTGAGAAATGAAATAATAACAAATTCTAGTGACACTACAGAGGACAAGGGACCCTTTCATTGTTGGTGGAATGTAAGCTGGTACAACCACTATGGAAATCAGAATGCAGATAATTCAAAACACTAAAACTAGAGGCACCATTTAGCTCAGCTTCCCCTTCTCCATTTCATCCTGAAAGACTTAATGACATAGTATCGCCATGATACATGCACATCATAGTTGTAGCAGCACAAATGATGACAAACACCACACCATGGGAGCAGTCCACGTGTCTGTCAACACATGAATGGATAGAGAAAATGGTCTATGGATGTACAATGGAGCACTCTTCTATGAAAAAGGATAAGTTTGTACCCTGTGTCAAAAAATGGATGGACACTGAGGCCGTATGTGAAATGAAATAAGTCAGACACATGAGCCTAAATATTGCATGGTACCCCCTTTTTGAGGACCCCAAACTACGAATAATTTAAAGATCAAAATAATAGATAGATAATAGAAAAGAAGGAGATCAACTTTTGCAAATAGGAAGAAGACAGAGAGAGAGAGAGAAGAGGAGGATGGGAAAGGAAAGAGGAAGTAAAAAAATGAGATGTATTATGTACCTGTACTTCCACAATGACTGGAATTATTAGGTAATGCAAGCATGTACCAAAAGAAATAAATTTAAAATCAAATAGGACTGGCCAAATAGCTCAGCAGATTAAAGCATGCAAGCAGATAATAGATCCAGAGCCCAGGCCCGGCATGTGAGTGAGAGGACCTGGTCCACTGGATCCTGAATTGACCCAGAATGCAGGCCCAGTGTGTGAATGAGACCTCCTGGGGCCCACTGGATCCTCATTCGACCCAGAGTGCAGGCCCAGCACGGAACCCTTCAGCAGAACTCCCTG
>NW_004524631.1:3760579-3761911 GCF_000260255.1 Octodon degus | reverse complement strand
CAAAGCTGAAGCACCAGACTTACCAAAACATTAGATACTCTATAATGCAGATTACTCTCTCTGCATATCCTCTCTGCATATCGCAGAGGTAAATTTAGGCCGCCCATCTAGCTCAGCTCATAGTAGTCTCTTTCCCACAATTCTCAGTCAATCCTTAAACCACTCCCCACTGAATAAAACTGGGTGAGGCCCTGGGTCACTCTCTTGGTTCCAGAGAGCCATCTTCATGGCTGGACTTAGAGCCCCTTGACTCCCTGATGATTGAAGATATAATTTAGTGTCTTTATTTTTGCTGTGGGTTGCATTGTAAGTGGTAGATTGGAATCAATTTGATGGGATTCCAATAACGTAACTTTGGGATTACAAATATTGGCTTCTTGGACCGAGACGAGGACCTGAAAGTGTC
This sequence comes from Octodon degus, assembly GCF_000260255.1. Taxonomy (NCBI): domain Eukaryota; kingdom Metazoa; phylum Chordata; class Mammalia; order Rodentia; family Octodontidae; genus Octodon; species Octodon degus. The sequence continues at coordinate 3,761,505 of NW_004524631.1, read as the reverse complement.
TCCTACATGTAGTGATAACTATAATCAAAGAAGTACTAAGTGCTTCTAAAAAATACACTGATAAAAAAAGAGCAGAATATAAAAATGATGGAACCCCTGAATAAGCAATTTAGGAAAGAAATAGAATCTATGAAACAGGTTCAAAGTGATATACAGGAAATTAAAACCTCAATCACAAGCAGGCAAAACTGAGTGAAAATGAAAATAGACTTTCTGACCTTAAAGACACCATTGTAGCTAGTTAAAAAGTAAGAAAAGATCTCTTTAAAACAACCAGGATGCAGGAAAAAATAATTCAGTACCTGCAAGATGATGCAAAGATGAACAATGTAAGACTAATAGGCATCAATGAGAAGGAAGGAGTCAACACAAATGATATAAAAAGAATATAGACAGAATAGCAGAAAACTTCCCAAATATGGGGCAACAATCTGACATTCACTAACAGAAGCATATAGAACTCCAAATAACATCAACCCAATTAAAACCACACTCAGACATATAATAATCAAGATCCCAGAAATTCAGCATAGGAACAGTATACTAAAAGCCACTAAAGAAAAGAAACAGGTCACATTTAAAGGAAAACTCACCAGAATAACAGCAGATTTCTCTTCATAAACCATCAAGAAAAGAAGAGCATGGAGCAAAGTACTTCAAGTCTTGCAAGAAAACAAATTCCAACCCAGACTGATATATCCTGCAAAACTTTCTTTCAAGAATAATGCAGAAGTGAAATACTTCAATGACAAAGGACAACTAAAGAATTTCATGATGACAAGGCCAAGCCTACACAGACTAATAAATGATGTTCTAGAGAGGAAGCAAATTGATCACAGCCCCATGAATGAGAATGGAAAGAACCCACCAAATAGGGCAAACAATTAAACACAGGAGAATAAGAGGTATACAATAGAAGTCTTTCA
>NW_004524631.1:3757635-3759640 GCF_000260255.1 Octodon degus | reverse complement strand
TGCTATTTAATTTTGTTCTTCCATTGTTAATGTTTTTTATGTATATGCTTTAATGATTTTTTCTTTGCAATAAGTTTTGGACAAGTTTATTTTTGTGTATCTTGGTATGATTTTATTTAAATTTCTTGTGCAAAAGGTTCATTTTTCTTGGAAATGTATTATAAGTTGAACTACATTCAGAAATTTTAAATCTTTAAGTATTTATTGCCTACTCCTTTGTACTTTGAGAATTCTAATTATATGAATATCAGTTTGTTGGTTTTGACACAGTGAACTATTATGACTGATCTGTAAATTCTTTCTTCATTTTTATTTTGGACAATTTTTATTGTTATATTCATTTATGTTTGTAAACAATTTATTTTCAATTTGCAATCTATTAAAAAATTAAAAGAAAAAAAAAGCATGTAAGCTGGCACAGAGGCCGGGGGTTTGATCCCCAGGCCTGCTGTGTTGGCCCTACCCCCCAGGGCAACTGAGACTGCAATTGAGACTGGGCATGGTGGCACATGACTGTAATCCCAGCTCTTGTGAGGCTGTACAACAGGTGGATCACGACTAGTCTGATCTAGTAGTGAGATCCCGAACACCCTGTATACCCTTCCCTAAAATAAAAAAATAAATAAATAAAATAAAAATAAAAAAAGAAGTGAACCAAAGACACAAAAATAGAATGAAAGCAGTATTGCTTGTATGTCTTTATGTAATAATCTTGATTGTAAATTCTCCAATTAAACATTGTTTGAATGAAGGGTTAAAAAAACAAATAGACCCAATAGTGTGTGGCCTATAAGAAATCCACTTCTCCAGTAAAAACAGTAAAAATGGATTTCAAACTTAAAAATTAAAATGAACCAAGATCCTTATATAATTAGAAGTAATCAATTAAACAAGAGGAAATAACAAATATATGCACCCAACTCTGGGGTGCCAATTTTATAGAGCAACTATTACTAGATCTAAAGGAGCCACTGACTCTAATATAACAGTTTGGGACTTTAATACCCCATTTTCCTCAATGGGCAGATCATCCAGACAAAAAATCGACAAAGACACATTAGTTAACTTACACTGTCAGGAAAAATAGACCTAGTATATTTTAGCAGAACATTTCATTCAACAAATTCTCTTCACTGATGCACAGAACATTTTTCACAATTGACCATATATTAAGCATCAAAAGAAGTTTGCCAAAACTTAAAAAATGAGGTCATAACTTGAATCTTTTCTGAGCCTAGTAGACTACACCTAGAAATCAACAGTAAAAGAAATCTAGCGCTGGCGAGTTAGCTCAGTGGAATAAGTGCCTGCTTAGTCAAGCACAGGGACCAGAGCTCAATCCCCAGGACAGAAAGCCTCACTAGCCCTGTCCACCCCCCATGCACAGAGCCAGCGACAGAGTGTGGGTGTGGTGGTGCACACCTGTAATCCCAGCACCGGGGACACTGAAAACAGGAGGATCACTATGAGTCCAAGCTGTGCAGTGAGACCCTGTACTAAATGCATACAAAAAATTTAAATAAATAAAAGAAATCTTATAAATTGTACAAATGCCTAGAAAATAAACAACATTCTCTTGAATGAGCATGACTCTGAAAAAAAATGAAAGGAAAGTAAAATATTTTTGAAAATAAATTAATACTCAACAACCAAAATATATGAGATAATAAATGTAGTATTGAGAGAGAAATCTATAGCAATAAAGTGCCTACATAAAGAAAATAAAAGATTTCAGATAACAGCCTAATATTGCAAATTAAGGACCTAGAAAACCAAGAACAGATCAAATCTAAATTTATTAGCAGAAAGAGAGTAATAAAGATCAGAGCAGGGGCTGGAGAGATGGCTCAGTGGTCTAAAGCACCTACATGAAACAAGCTTGGCAAAGCACAGGGACCGTGGTTCGATCCCCAGCACCACATGCCAGCCAGACCCGCCCCCTGGTGGGCTGAGCTGGCCACACACACACACAATAAATAAATGTAATAAATAAAAATAAATAAAT
>NW_004524631.1:3750930-3757535 GCF_000260255.1 Octodon degus | reverse complement strand
TAAATATTTAAAAAAAAAAGATCAGAGCAAAAATAAATGAAGTGGAGACTAAAAATACAAGATATAAATAAAATGTTTTTTAAATGAACAAATGTGACAAACCTTAGCTAGATTAATCAAGGAAAAACAGACCCAAATAAATACAATCAGAGATTTTAAAAAAGAAGAGAAAACGGATGCTACAGAAATGCAAATAATAATTAAGGATTAGTATGAACAAGTTTCTGAACATGTTCATCGCACTAAAACTGAACCATGAAGAAATACAAAAGTTGAAAAGACCAAAAAAAAAAAAAAAAGTAATAAGAAGATCAAGTCACTAATAAAAGATCTTTAAGAAAAAAAAGCTCAAGAGCAGATGGCTTTCATGCTGAATTTTCTGAAGTTTCAAGAACTTTTATTCATTCGCAAACCCACAGCTTACACCATATTGAATGAATAAAAGTTTAAATCATTTCTCCTAGTATCAGAAATAAGATGAGGATTCCACTTTCTTTAATTTTATTGAACGTCACGTTGGAAGTCTTAGCTAGAATGATTATGCAAGGGAAACAAATACAGACATGGAGAAAGAAGAGGTCAAATTTTCCATGGGTGATTGCCAGGGACTAGAAGGATGAGGAAATGGATGGTTGCTGTCTCATGGTTTTCAAGTGTTAGCTTGCAAGATGATAACATTTTTAGAGATCAATTGTACAGAACATAAATACAGTTAACACTAGTGGAGGCTACATTTAAAATGGTTAAGATGGTAAATGTTATATCATGAATTTCCCATAAATTTTAAAAAAGAACTTAGCTATGTATGATCTCTAAATGTCTGTAGTCTTTATTTGTGTCTTTATTGTTTGCATCAGAGGCTCAGAGGGAGAGTAGAGACCACCCATGAAAGCTCCGAGCATGCAGCAAGGTTGTTTATTCTGTTTGATGAGAGCCAGAGGGCTGAGTCTGAAAAGCAGCCAGGGAAGGCTAGGGGAAGAGTGCAGCCTCAAGAAAGGAAGTGGCCCCTAGGGTCAGAGGCACCAGGAGAGGGTGGGGTGCTGTTGTCTCCAGAGAGAAGCGGGTAGATAGTATGGCCATGGGCAGCAGGGCAGATGTGCTCAGACCTTGTGGAACTGAAGGCTTGGGTGTGGTGCCCTGAAACAGCTTGTCCAGCCAGCACGAATTCTGTCTGTAGCAGCTATCTTCCTCACTGGCAGCGAAGCTTTTTGCTCGGTGTGACATTCCTACTTCTTTGTGATAAAAATCAGTGAGGGCAAAGAAACAGGAAGAAAAAATAGGGGAGGCAGGCACTGTTTCTCTGGGCTTCTTCATGCAGGATACATGGGTAGTGTGGACACATTAATGGTGGACAAATCCCGAGGGATGAGAAGGTAAAGGGTGGGCAGGGTAAGCATTTGTCACATTGACTGATGGGTGATAGCCTGAGCTCATGTTTATAGGAACTGTGAAAGTACCTTGAGGAGATATGAGCTGAAGATGAGAAGGAGAATACGGATAAGGGGGCCTGCTCCTGGAAGGAACCGTGTAGCCCGTGAACCCAGCTAAGCTATCAGCCTGAGCCCAGGAGATGGACGTGCACTGCCCAATTTCTGCAGCTTGGTCAGCTAACATTTTTGCTGCATTGCCTGCTAGGCCTGACAGGTTGGTATAGAAGCAGCGTTCTTCCCCTATACATGAGGCACAGGCAGCAATTTTCATCCATCTGCAAGAAGGTCTAGACCTTTTTGCAATTGTGAATCTCCTGCGATTGTGAATCTCCTCACCCAGCTTTATAAAGCCAGGCATCTGAAGAAGGCAAGAGAAGGTGAGCAGCGTGTCACATCTCTTTTCGGAACTGGGAGTTAGCCAGTCTCTGATGGGGTTGCTCTCTTAGCTGAAGTTTGGCCCCAGCAGCAGCAAGGGGCAGTCACATAAACACTCAAATGGATGATACCCCACAGGTTCCTGGAGAGTGATACAGATGTGAAGGAGGGTGATCGGGAGCAGGGACACCCAGTGTTTATGGAGCTGGAGCATGAGTCTAATGAGGTGGGCCTTAAGGAGGCCCTTGGCTCCCTTTACTGTTCTGGATGACTGAGGCCAGTAAGGGATGTGGAGTTTCCACCAGATGCCAAGCAACTCAGACACCTCCTGGGTAACCTGACTAATGAAAGCTGGACCACTGATCGAATGGAGGTGGGCAGGCCAGACCAGGGATAGGGCTGGGAAGTAACTGACAATGGCGAAGGCCTTTTCTGAGCCTATGGGAAAGGCCTCCATACCTCCAGAAAATGTATCAACCCACGCATGTCAAGAGGCATCTTAGCATGGGGGTGAAATCAATTTACCTGTGAAGTCAATCAGTCCTGCACTGGAGAAAAGTCCCGTGCTTGATGTGTAAGGAAAGAAAGAGGTCTCAGAAAACTCTGAGGCGTGGTTGTGTGGTAGACAGAGCACTGAGTGGTGATACTGAGGAAGCCCTTCCAAGAGGGGAGAGAAATGAGAGGCTCAAGCAGTCGGGTAAGGGGTCTTTAGCCTGGGTGAGAACTGTCCTAAAAGCATGAGTGAAAGATGTGTGCCTGAGAGGTGGAAGAAGGCATTTTCCTGGCTTAGAGAGCATCCACCTTTGCTGAGAGGATCTTGATGTTGTTGGCATTCAGAGAAGGACTAGGTCAGGATCATGTCAGAGAGGGCAAAATACTGACCCTGAGGGCCATGGAGAGGAAGTTGGCTGCCTCTGTACTTCTGTCTGCAAAGGTGCTCCCAGCAGCGATGGGGCCTGAAAACCTTTGGTGTCCCCTGCAGTTAAGCACACTTGCTGGGATCAGCAGCCTAAAGAAGGGCTTTAATAAGTGGGGCATCAATGATTGAAGACCCCCAAGAAGTGAGATGCTCCCTTTCTGCCCAGACAGCAGCAAGATTATGTAGTATGTGGAAAGCATACTTGGAGTCTGAATAGATGTGAACTTGTAGGCCCTTAACTAGTATAAATGCAGGGGTCAGGGCAGTCAGGCTGGTTGAGAGGTGGTAGATGGAGGGAGAGCAGACACTCTTATGACAGAATCACAGGAGACCATTGTGTATCCCACCATGGAAGGGCCAGTGGGCTTCTATGAACTCCCTTCAGTGACCCAGGTGTGATCAAGGTCGGGAAGGAGAAAGGTAGAAATGTGAGGGAATAGAGAAGCTGGTGGGTGCTTAGAGACACAAAGCTGTGCATTTCGGGCTTTTCGTACAGAGGCAGTGTGTCTATAATGTGAGGGGCTGGGTTAAAATTGGGGCCCACAGCAATAGTAACCCTAAGTTTCCATGAAAAGCACATAGAGTTGAAGAAGGCAAGAGGCAGAGAGAAAGTGTGAGACGTGGGATGAAGACATGGATCTCTGAAGGTTATGGGAAGCGTGAAGAGGGAGCGGGGCAGGTCTCATGATTTTGAGAGTTTCTAGCAGTAATAGGGCCACTATGGCAGCCCCCACATGCATGGCCTGAAATGGGGGGCAGGTCAAGCTGTTTGGACAGCCATGTGATCCCCTGTGGGCTTGGACCTTGTGTCAGAATGCTTGCTGCATATCCTCTGTGTTCTATTGTTTAGAGGCTTAAGGGCTGGATGAAGCCAAGGAGGGGGCTGTCTTTAGGGCCTCCATTAAGAACTAAAAAGGCAAGTGAGGCAAGGTCTTGTGATTTAAGGGCCTACTGGGGTCTCCCTTTGTGAGCTTGTAGAGGGGTTTAGTGTGGGGGAAAAAGCCAGGAAACCAGAGACAGAAGTATCCTTATGCTGAGAAAGCAGAGTTGTTTGGGGGGTGGGGAAAGGGATGCTGGAATCTTGGAAATCAAGTGAGTTCTGCCTGGAGATAGGGCTGGGGGGATTGGGTGTGATTGCAGAGAATAAGGACAAGATAGGTGACAGATAAGGGAGAGATTTGGGCCTTAGAGGGAGAGACATAGTATTCCTTTGAGTCCAGATGTTGCAATAATAAAAGGGTTTCTTGTAGGATGTCTTGTAGGAGAGGCTGCTGAGAAGGAGCCCATCTGCATACTGTATGAGATGAGCGGAAGAGTGTTGAAAGGAGAGCAAATCACGGGGTAAGGATCTGACTAAGTAGAGGTGGCTGTTCTGGAAACCCTATGGCAAGATAGTCTGGGGACACTGATGAGTCCAGGGTCTTCCCAGTGAAGGCAAAGAGAGGCTGTGAGGGGAAAAGTTCTAAGACAGAGTAATGAGTGGTGGACAGAGGGACAAAAGACAAAAGTGGGTAGTGGTTAGCATCATGGGGTGTATTGGAAGGACAATCTGACTGATAGCATGGAGATCCTGTACCAGTCTGTGAGTGCCATCTGACTCCCACTGGGGGAATGGGGGAGTTGTAAGGGGACTTAGGGGAATTAAAAGACCAGGTCACAATAGACGTGAAAAAAGACTGTAAACCCTGTGTAGCCTGGTCAGGGATGGGATATTGCTGTTGGGTGAGGTAGTGGTGGTTTGGCTTGAATGGGATAGTGAGCAGTGGTTGGGATGAAGCCAGGATGGTGTGAAGTGTCCCCGACTCTGGAGTTGAGATGAGGGGAGATGATGGGAGTTGCATTAGGGTGGCTATAAATATTCACTGTTTCCCAGTGATGGTTAGAGTAGCTGAAAACTTTGTCAAGAGTCTTGGCCTATGGGGGAACAGAGCAGACAGGGATGACTAAGAGTGAGTGTGGGAAAAGGTGTTGACCCATTTGACAGCAGATTGGGGAGGCTTTCAGGATCTAGTGAGTTTGCTGTCAGTGCCCACAACAGTAGTCACAGCCAGAAAGGAAGGAAGGGTGGGGTGAGGGTAGCTTCTGTATCAATCAGGAAAGGGCTGGGCTTACTCTCCACCTTCAGTTACCCAAAGTTTGGCATCCAAGATGGTCCAGAGGGCCTCCAACGCCTTTGGGAAGCTTTAGCCTTTGACAGCCAAGTCAAGAAGCCTTGGGAAGGAGCTGGTCAGAGGCCCCTGGGGTTGTAACCTACAGTTGACAGAGGTGACTGCTGGCACAAGGCATTCTGACTTCCAGTGGGAACTTCCACAGGAAGGACATGGCGTGGGGGAATTCTAGGCTGCAGCCGTTCCCTAGCTAGTGACTTCTGGCTGCATTGGAGGGGTGCTTCTGTTTGCAGCATCTCTGATCCCTTTGTAGTCAACCTGGTGCTTGACTTTGGGGTGTTTCTTATGTCACAGACAAGCATCCACCGCTCAAAAACGCACTGATTTTAGGTGTTTATCCCTGTTGTTGAAGACTTTAAAGGCCAGATTAACTAGCTCCTGTTATAGGTTTGAGGGCTTCCTAATTTTTTGTGACTATCTGGGGCCGACTAGATGATGAAGCTCATTTTAAGAGTAAGTTGCCCTTCTGGATTTTCTGCGTGTCTTAGTTACTTTTCTCAGATTGATGAGACAAAATATCTGATGTTTAAAATTAAGGAAGGAAAAGTTTATTTAGCTCACAGTTTGTGGAGTCTGTAATCAGTTGACTCAAGCAGGTGGCATGGCCCAGGGGTGACCGGGTAGGAGATCTGATGGTCTTGATTGGCTGTGTCTGGGGATCCTGCCAGATAATTCTAGTTTGGATCCTCTCTAGTCTGCCCTCTTACTCCCCCTTATTTTTATCTGCCCAAATACACATGCAGAAACGTTTCATTGAAAGCTATGCAACTCATTTCTGAAAGTAAGCATGCAGCAGCTTTCATAGGCCTTTGGTAATGTTAATATAAAGCAAATATCCTGCCATTGCACTTAATCAGTGAAGAAATATAAAAACTAACAGTAAGACTAAGAAGTAGGGTAGGTAAACTGGGGTGGGAAGATTTTATAAACAGGTAGTGCTTTTAAACTTTCCACTTGTTTACTCCCAAAAGAATTCAATAAGTCATTGTGCTTTTTTGTACATTTTAACTGACTTCTAAAGTATTTTCTGACATGTTTAAAAGAGTGTAAGGAATGTGATTTCCAATCAGTTCTAAATACTAGCATTTAAAAAGGCAATTTGCTTTACCTCTCTTAAAAGGTTAATGTTAAATTGTTTCCAGAAAAGTATTGTGATGGGAATCTCCTGGCTGTGCCCAACTATTACTGGGTAGCTCTTTCTAAAAATGGCTCACCAATTAAACATTAAGGAGTCCAGATTTCTCACCTCTCCTGCTGGAGTGAGATTCCAGGTCCGTCTGATCTCAAACACAGAACTGAACAAAGGGAGCAAAAATCAATGGTGGACTTCACTAGAAAAAGTCAAAAGTGAAGAGCGAGGGACAGACGGGCTCTGCAAGTGAGCTTGGGCCAAGTAAAAGAGGAAAAAGCAAGGTAAAAGAACACCCTGGAGAGAACAGAGTGAAAAGACCTTCCTTTTCATGAAGAAAGCTGTGACAGCAAGCTCTGCTTGCAATCTGTGTTCCTTTTTGCTGTACAAATCTCAAGGAACCCTGCAAGCACTTCTACATACGGGTCCTGAGAGGTGGTGCTTGGACACATGGTACTCCAGGCTGCCTTCAGCTCTAGGCCAACCTACGGGAGCTCTCAAGAGAAGTCCACGTGTAGACCTTCAGGAAATGTTCTGCTCATGTGTAATTAACAAGTCAGGCCTCTTCCTCAGCCAGTTTACCA
>NW_004524631.1:3747132-3750730 GCF_000260255.1 Octodon degus | reverse complement strand
ATTTGATCTTTTCCAAATTATTGGGTAATTTAGATTGTGTAATGATTTCCCACACAATATTCTGATTTTCTTTAGTTTTTAAATTAAGTAATACTTAATCAAAGAAAGTAATCAGCCAAAGAAAACCAACAATTTTTTATGCACGCTTTGCTAATGGTATTCAAAAGTGGAAGAACTATATCTGAAAAACAGTCAGATAAGAGTAAAGGTGCAATTAGAAAACCAAAGGCCACAGAAATGGGCTCCTCTGGTCTCCCCAGGCGTTATTCAAGGTGATATATTTACAGTGGAATGAATCATACTTATTTTTATGGAACTGGGCAAAGTGAAGGTTGCTCTAGGTAAAGAAATGTTGCTCTGCATTCCACCTGCCTGATTGGGGAGACCGCCCCTGAATTCTGATTAATGTTTATGGCTAGTGCTGACAACACTGATGCCCGACTTTGTTTTGCAGTTATACTCGAGGTCACCTTTCCTACTCCTGGAAATTGTCTTTTTAACTCAAGAAATAAGAGAACACAATGATTTAATTGATACTATATAGAGACTCTTACTATCTTTTGTATAACCCTTTTATTCTCAGTGGAATCTGTAGAAAAAGTAAGAAAAATGGTATATGCTTTTAAATGTAAAGTGAGTTTTTCCAAGTAAAAAGCACAAGGTTATACCTAAAATGTGCAAAGGGGAGGGGACCCACAACAGTATGACAGCCTTAAAGAGTGGGGTATTCTCGTATCTGGTATAATTAAGATTTTGAAGACAATGCCTTAGAAAAGGAAATAAATATATATCCTACTTCCTTCATGGGGAACCAAAGGGAATTTTTCTGGAGTCTACTTCCACAAGAATTTTCCTCCTTTTTCATGTTAATTGTACCATGCATTATGCCAGGTGCATTATATTTTACATCTTCTTCTCCAGTATTCTGCAGTCTGGGCATTCTCTGTCTACCCCAAGCCCCATAGATGGAGAAATTTAAACTGACTGATTATAAATAATTTTTTTTTAATTTTATTTATTTATTTATGCATGTGTGTGTGTGTGGGTGGCCAGCTCAGCCCACCAGGGGGCGCGGCTGGCTGGCATGTGGTGCTGGGGGGTTGAACCGCGGTCCCTTGCTTTACTAAGCTTGTTCTAAGTAGGTGCTTTAGACCACTGAGCCATCTCACCAGCCCTGATTATAAATAGTTTATGTCAAGGGTAGAGCTAAGGTTTATGAGCTGAGATTATAGGACTGAAAACAATGAGACTGAAGATGAAACTTTTTCTTCATGACAGGCTGTGGGAGTCTGGCTTCAAATTGCTATGACTTTCATGTGATTATTGTATCTAACAGAACCAGAAGAAAGGCAGAGAAGCCTAATTTTTCACATCTTAAGTATGTTTCCCCTGAGAGATGCTAAAAGTCTAGTCCTTGCTAAAAATAGCAATCTCTTGTATTTATTTAAATGTTTTTCCAGTTATTATCATACTTTGTTACATATTATCTCTGCTGGAATATTTTCTAGGTTTTTGTTTTTATTTTTGTTTTCACCTTTAGCTGCCTAAAAATAGGAGCTCAACAAGGAAATTAAAATGTGGATAAAAATATTTAGAAATGAGCTTCTTGGGCAGTACCTGAGCTGACTGGCCAGAGCCAACAGCCTCAGACAAGGGGTCAACCAGCGTTGTGTGACCTCAACAGGGTGTATGGAGCGGAAGTCACTATTCTGGTGTGATATTCCTTCTGAAGATTCATAACTTGAATCTAATGGCCAGACACCACCACACAATCCTAGATTGAGACTATTCTCCAAAAACTACCCTGTATTCTTTAAAAATGTCAGTGTAATGAAACAAAGGAAGACTGAGGAATTGTTTCAGGTGAAAAGAGATCAAAAAGACATGTCAACTGTACACAGTGCATGATCCAAGACTTTCCTTTGTTATAGAGAACGCACTGCAAAAATTGGCCAGATCTTGGTACAGTCAGCTTCCAAACCTCCCAAAGTCTGTGCAAGGGTTTCACTTAAGCCGTCACTTTACTTATCAATAACAATTAAATGAATGATATTTATAAAATTCAAATGGATGAGCCAGGCAAACTAATTCTAGTTTCTATTATTGAATAATCTTAAAATATGTTAGTATTGTATCTAAGATCCTGTGAATAATAGTTTTGAAACCTGTAAAGTAAATATTTTCTTACTCTTCATGTGCAGACAAAGTTCTTTCCAATTATACCGACTTAAATTTCAGGGTCAAGGCTTCCTACTGGATTTGGATTCTTTGATTTAAATACAATCACCTGTTCTATCATTTGTCTTTTGGAATCTAGGCTTGCTTTTTGGGCAGAACTACCATGTTGACCTGTTTCCCATTTCCACGTACAGAAATCAAACTTCCTGAATATTGAATCCATTATTTCTAGAAAAGACCCTTCTGACAACAATATGCAATGTATTAATTACTGAAACTGTCCCACTAATCAGTTTTGAAACTGTCACATTGCTATTTGTTTTTCAATAAAATTAACAAGAAAGAAAGAAAGAAAGAAAGAAAGAAAGAAAGAAAAAAGAAGAAAGAAAGAAAGAAAGAAAGAAAGAAGAAAGAAAGAAAGAAAGAAAGAAAGAAAGAAAGAAGAAAGAAAAAGAAAAAACTCTTCTAAGTGCTTCTGTATTTCAGTGATAATACCTAGTGGCTCAATATAAACACAGCAACCTGATGGGGGGAAAATTAGCACCACTGGATATAGAGAGTTGTTAGACTTGTGACAATTCAGCACAGGGGGATTTAGAGGGCTTGTGAAGGACAGATTTTTTTAGATAATTTTTTTAAACAGTATTTTCAATTGATACTTCTTTTTCAATTTTTCAATTTAAATGTATCAGTCTGCTGCCTTCTGACCTTTAGAGTTTCTGATTAAAAAAAAATGCTGTAATCTTATTAAGCATTATTTCTGTGTCATGAGTTCCTTCTCCCTCCTAGATGTTAGGGTCCTTTCTTTGTCTCTGCCTTAAGATGGTTTGAGTAGAAGGTGTCTTAGTGTGGCTGTCTTCGCCTTTATCAGATGCCGACTTCATTGGTCTTGTTGGCCATTCACACTCGTACTTTCTAACAGTGTTTTAAGGTTTTGGACCATTATTTCCTCAAATATTTTTTTTTCATTGTGTGTTTTCTCCTTTCTCTTTGAAGCTCCACAATGCATATGTTGATTTGTTCTTGGTGCCACACAAAGCCCATGCTCTTTGTTCACTTTTGTGTTTGTCTTGTCTCTCAGACTCAATAATTTGCATTGTCCTGTATCCAAGTTTGCTGTTTCTTTCTTCTGCTTGCTTAAATTCTCAATCCCTTTACTGATCTTGTTTTCATGTCAGTGATTGAAAGCTTATTTTAATTGACTTTTCCATTTTGTGTGAACATTATTTTCTTAATTTTCTTCTGTTTTCCTTTAGTCCTTTGAGCATCTTTCATTTATTTTTATTTTTAAAAAATGGGCCGGGGAGATAGCTCAGTAGAATAAATGCTTCCCTGGCAAGAGCAATGCCCTGAGTTCAATCCCTGGTACCGCAAAAAATAAAATAAAATAAAATAAAATAAAATAAAATAAAATAAAATA
>NW_004524631.1:3735406-3746008 GCF_000260255.1 Octodon degus | reverse complement strand
CTTGGACTCATAGTGATCCTCCTTTTTCACCCTCCCCAGTGCTGGTATTATAAGCATGCATCACCACGCCAAGACTTGGCTGGCTCAGGGTCCCCAGGGGTGCGGCCAGCATACTATGTGGTTATGGGCATTGAAGCCCTCTCCCTGCGCTTGCCAGGCAGGCACTTATTCTACTGAGCTATCTCCCTGGCCCCAATTTTTACTTCAAATGAACCATACTTTACTGTCTGTTTGTATATCCTCTTATTTTGCTGTTGTTGAAAGTTGGACATTTGATGTGGAAATCAGAACTCTGGAAGCTCTGAACATCAGATTCTCTCCCTTCTGCCAGGGGTTTTTTGACTTCTGTATTGTGGTTTGGTTTCTGTAAAGTGTCTGTTTGCTGGGCATCAGTCTGAGGAGTTATAAACGTAAGCTTTTCTCAAGTCTTTTCTGAGCCTGTGCCTTTCCCAGGGGTACGTGTGCTAACATGCTAAGTTTCTAATATGTGGTTGTGCTTGAAAATCCTAGTTTTAGGGGCCAGGGGAAAAAAATTCTAGTTTTCAGTGTGTGGCTGGGATGAGTTGGGGGGGTTGGACTGAAACAGTGGCAAAAGCCATGACCACACTGGCTACCGCTTCTTGGGCCCTCTATGTCCAGAGCCTCCAAACAGCAGTCTGGGCACAGATGGCCAGTTATTGAAATACTGGGTTCTTTTGCCCTCTTGCAACCCATATGCAAGTCATTCCATTAACCCTGCATAGCTACCTGCCAAGCATCTGAAATGTAGGGGGTGGCGGGCAATAAAATTGACTAAAATGAACCACCTAAGCTGGAACTTAAAAACCCTAACTCTACTCAAGAGGTCCAAAATAGTTATGTCAGCTTCTGCCAATAAAGTTGTTGACTCGGCAGGACAGATTTCCTGTGCTTCCTATTGCACCATCTTCCCAGAATCCTCTTCCATAAATTTATGTTATTGCATATAATTGAAAATCACATTGTAGCCACATACTCATGTAAAGAATTTTAGAACTCATTAAGATACAGAAGTACAATAAAACAGCAAGTGTCTTACTCTCTCAGTTACTTCTCACAGTAAAACTGAAGAGAAACAAAGTCCAATTTAAAAGAAACTTCTGTTTGTTCCTGGAATAGAATTTGAATTAAGTTTAGGAAGAACTTTCCTCTTGGAAAGCAAAGGCATGCTTATTGGTTATATCTAGATGTTCCCCAAGGGCCTCACCATACTGGAGCTTCTGGGAGGTCAAGGAGAAGGGCTTACAGCGGGCTTGCTGATGGGGTTGGGGGCTGCCCTGGTTGGAAGAGCCGCAATGCTGGGGGCACAGCCAAGAGGGGCTCCTTACCCAGCTCCCCACTTCCTGCTCTGCTTCCTGGCTGCCTTGACTTAAGCAGCTTCTTGGTGAGGCCCCTCTGTCATGCTGCCCTGCAGTGGGGCTGACCAGCTGTGGGCTGAACCACCTACAAATGATGAACCAAAGTAAACATTTCCTCCTTTAGTTTGTTAGTATTAATTACTGTGTCCCAACAATGAAAAAGATAACTAAGACGGACATCAAAGATAGTCAGAAAGAACAAAAGCCAACTCACCAGTTTTGGTTGACATAATAATTTAACCGTGGAAAGTATAGTCATGTAATCAATTTGTTTTATATTAAAATTATACTTTTTGTCCTCGGTGAGATCTCAAAGATTTTCAGGATTAAGCACTTATATGTCTCATTTGTTAAAACACCCTAAATGCTACAAGGCTGACAGTATGAGGTAGTTTCACATTCTATAGAGTAAATTTTTAATTTATTAACTATGAAAATCATCAAGTATGACATGAAATGATCAGTTACCACCTTTGGGGTATTGACTTCTTTTCAGAAGCTACTTTATGTGTTATCATATAATATGGATTTTTCCAGAATCCTTGAGGGACTTAAATGAAACCAAAATTTTCTCCTCAGTTTACAACTGTGTCTAGACTTTTCTACTTAGACACCACTTCATCTACATGGAAGTGGAATCTTGGTGGATCAGAGGTTTAAATATTCATGAACACAGTTGCCACAATACCTACAACTCCATCCAGCTGTATAAAGCAGAGTCCTACCTTCTTTACTACCTTAGCCTCATTCTAAGTGTCTTAGTTCTTTTCCTCTCATCGCTGAGACAAAATATCTGAAGTTTATTAGCTGACAGTTTGTGGAAGCTTCAGCCCACACTCACGTGCCCCCAAGGCAGGGCAGCACAAGGGAGAGGGCAGTAGTCCATGGTGTCAGAAGACAGCAAAAGCAACAAGAACAAAAGGGGGGTGAGAGCAAGAGAAGACTGCCCCTTGGACTGCGTAGGCCACCTGCGCTAGGCTGGCTGTAGCGCTCACACCCATAGTCCCAGCACCAGACCGTGAATCAATCACTAACTGTACAGTTAGCTGCCTCCGAAAGGCACCCCCAATGACTGTATGGAGCTTTGAGGCAACATTTAGACAAAAGCCATAACAGAAAAACATAACTTTTTCTGCATTAGTTAATTTTAACACATACAAAAATGCACATAGAATTATACATTTGATAATGTATATCAGCAAGTACTAATCATTTTATTTTGTTTCCTTTTTTATTTTTCTAAATTTTTTATTGAGAAACAAATAGCAATGAGACAATTTCAAAACTAATTAATAGGACAGTTTCAATAATTAATACATTGTACATTGTTATCTTCTTAGTGGTTATCCATAAGTACTAATCTTTTTAACAGCATACAGAATAATTTCATTGGCCTAAATATCCCCTATGTCCTGCCCATTCATTCTTCTACCCTCCCCCAGCCCCTGGTAGTTATCAAAATAAATGTTGCTTACTACCAAATCATGTTAGGACACATATTATGGGTACACTTTCAGAAACAATGGACTTAAGTTATCTTAGCCATGGCAAGTAGCCATCTCTGTCTACGGAGATAGCAGCTTGAATCATTCCTCTAAGGGCTTCTTAACCGACAGAATGTGAGTCAGGAGATGATGACCACATGAAGAGAAACAGGTCTTGTGAGAATGAGGTCAATATAACAACATGGCAGTGGTAGTAAAATTGAAGAGATATTTATGTCTGGCTGAATCTTTTAAGCACTTGGATTTAGTTATACCAGAACCCTGTCTTGTCCCTTATCAGTCACATGAGCCAATGCATTTCTGAATAACTCAAAAAGTGTTTATTCTAACTGAGAAGGGAAGGTTCTTGGATGGTAACAGCAAAGCAATCAGCTGAGCTGTTACCTATTGGTGTTTAATAAACATTTTTTTTATAGCAGTTTTAGGCTTACAGCAAAGTTGAACCAAAAGCTTATGTATCGTAATCCTTCCTGCCCCTGCACAACCTCCTCCAAATCAGGACCTCACGCTGCAGTGTCACCATCAGCCCTGTCAACATACTGCTATCACCAAAGCCATAGTTTACATTAGGGCTCACTCACTAGGTGCTGTATGTTTCGTGAGTTTTGACAAATACACCAATTCACATTTATGTTCTGCCTATCCATCCTTCACTCACCCGTATGTTCTGGACAACATTGATTTTTTTAAAATTTTATTTTATAGTTCTGTCTTTTCCAGAATACTGCATGTTGAATTTCTACAGTAGGTAGCCTTTTTAAATTGGCTTCCTTCACTTGGTACTATGCATTTAAATTTCTTCCATGTTTTCTTATGACTTTATAGCTTATTTCTTTTTAGCTTGGAATAATATCCCATTGTCTGAATATATTATAGTTATTTGTTTACTTCCTTTTAAAGGACCTTTTGGCTGTTTCCATGTGTTATCAACTCTAAATAAGGCTGCTATAATCATCTTTGTGCAGATTTGTGTGTGGATAGGTTTCAACTCCATTGGGCAAATACCAAGGACAAGATTGCTTAATAATAGTTTTTAAAGAAACTGTCAAACTTTCTCTCTTAGTCTTCTTGCAGTGCCAAGACAAAATAGTAGCAGTTGTGTAGCTTCCTATAACAGAAGTTTGTTCCTCATGGTTCTCGAAGCTCTGAGGTCAGAGATCCATGCACCAATGGACCTGGCATCTGCTGAAAACCTGCCCTCTAGTTTCTACATAGAACCTTCTAGCTACGTCCTCACATGGCAGAAGGGTCCTGAGAAGGCTCTAGAATCTGGAATGGCTGCTAATTCCATTGTGCATGTAGGAGAAGGAGGTCATAGAAAAAATGAGAAACTGGGGTCTCACAGTCTCCCTGAGGTGCGCACTCCCAGCTCCTGAGGGCCTGGCCTTGCACCAACCTGGCCGCCTGAGAGTTCCAGCCCAATCCAGTAGCACCGAGGACGTCAAGGCTTGAACTGTGGACTCTGAAGAAAACTGGCCATGCAAGCCATAGCAACATACGATGTTGAACAGCCTTTCCTCTGCATAATCGGTGTTTGTATATCTTTCTTGATAAGAAAGTTGTTTTTTGTTTTTTTCCAGGTCTTTTGTCCATTTTACCAAGTTGTTTTCTTATGTCTAAGTTTTAGGAGCTCTTTGTACATTTTGAATAACTGTCTTTTGATCAGGTATGTCTCCAGCAAATATTTTTCTAGGGAAGGTATGCTTTGCCTGAGTTCAGAAATCTGATGAGTTGAAAAGCAGGTGGCAATAAATAATAAAGAAAGAATAGAAAAGCAGGAGGCTGTACAGCTTGTTCTCTGCACCAAATTAAAGATAGAGGAAAGAAATAAAAATAAATGGGATTGGGAATAAGATTAAGATTTAGAGAAGTCTCACTCTTCAGTGCTCCAATGCACTTTTGGCAATGCTGACTATTACGTCCCCTATAAAAATCATTCCCTGAGGTATAAAATGGGGTGAGAAGAAAGAGCTGGTCTCCATCTCAGGTGACAGTTCTGCTCTTCCAGGAGGTCCGTTACCGCATGGAAAATTTGGAGGGTGGAGAAACCACTTGACACAGCAGAATCCTCCGTATTATCCTCCTAACTCAAGGACTGCAGCTACATAGGTCTTGCTTTATCTTGGTCTTTACCATCCAGCAGAAAAGTATAAAAACGAAGTATAAGAAGTAAAGCCATGCTGTTATGTTGTGCTGTAGGGAACTCAGGTCAACAATTTCTGACATTGCCAGTCAAGTAGAAGACCCAATACTATTATGGACTTCTGGACTCTTTCGGAATATTTTGTTGAGTTCACACACCTATAATATTCAAATGACAGAACTAAACAAAAAAGGGGATACAGATGAATGTCCATTTTGTATCTGTGCATTCAGAGTGGTTAGGATAGATACATAGTTACATTCTCTTAATGAATAGAGGGATTTGTTCTAATAGTGTTTGTAAATAGGATATCATGTCCACATCTTGTACAGCAATTAACCACTAGGAAGAATGTATGCAATGTGTTAATTATTGAAACTGTCCTACCAATTTGATTTGAGACTGTCTATTGCTATTTGTTTCTCAATAAAATTATGCAGAAAAAAAGAACCACAGCTAATTAAAATCCATGGAACTGAACAAATATAAATCCACAGGGACTCATAAACATTAAAGGGATATTGTCAGAGAAGCCTTCAGCTTATTACCTAAAAATCCAAACCTGTGAAAATAAGAATTCCAGAAACTGGAAATAGAATATTTCTCTACCAATTAGAAACAGTAATGTAATACATCCTATAGAAGGTAGATTTGGGGCTGGGGAAATAGCTCAGTGGAATAAGCGCTTGCCTGGCAAGTACAAGGACCTGAGCTCAATCCCCGGTTCCACTGAAAAAAAAAGAAGGTAGATTTTCACTGAACCAATAAACAAATGAAGCCAAACAATGGTTAGAAAGCAGGAGAGACAAGATGGTTGATTCTGAAATTCACTGCCTGGCAGCATTGTTGTTTCTATCTATCTGGCAGATTTTATTGATGCTACAGACATGTAAATTATGCACGTTGTTTCTCCATTTTCCCACTACAAAAGAGATTTTTATTATGAGTATACTATTTACATCTAGTAGCAGTAGTATTTGTATTGAGGATTGACTCAAGGGCCTTCATGTTGAGTTACACTCCTGACCTTGTTATTTTTTATTTCTCAAGGTCTTACTATACCACTAAACCTAGGCTAGTTTTTTTTTTTTTTTTTATCTTTTATTTATTTGGCACAGGGTCTCGCTACATGGCTCAGACTCATACTGATCCTTTTGTCTCAGCCTCCCCAGCACTGGAATTACAGGCATGTGCCACCAGGCCTGGTTTTGGTGGCCAGCGTGATGTGCCCAATGTTCCATGGCCAGGCATGGCATGCAGTCCCAGGGAACAATCCCAGACCCTTGCACTTGCAAGGTGAGTGTTTAGACCACTGAGCTATCTCCCCAGTCCGTAGGCTAATTTTGAACTGGGAATCATCCTGCCTCAGTCTTCCCAGTGTACTGGCATTTACAGGTATGCACCGCAATGCCTGGACCCTCCCTCCATTATTTTGCACAAGGTGTAAGGACAATAAATAAACATGTCTTCTAGTGTAGGGAGGTCTAGGGAAATGTGCTTCTCTCCAAGATTCTGGAGTTTGTATGCAGCAGCAGGGCACTGCTTTAACTTGTCTCTGATTCTAAAAGGGAACTTCAGGCATTTCTACTTGTATATGGATGGATAAATGTTATCAGTGGAGGATTTGGAGAACTTTTTACATGAGGAAGAGATTGTGATGTGAAAATCAGGCAACTGACAGCCGCAAGTGATGACTCTCAATAGTCTGGATCACTGTAGTACTCATCCTTCATTTTGCCATTCACACTTTGATTTTGCCTCCGGGAGCCGCCTGGCCTCTATTTCATTCAGAAAATTTCAGTGAGACTAATTCTCTTCCCAAGACCAGGAAGAGGCAAGCAGATAGCTTTAGTGATCAGAAGTGGTCAAGTAACTCGGATCGTTACCGTGTGAAAAACCAGACAAGCGGAATTCAGATACGGAGATGTTCTTCACTTTATGTCTAGAGCATTTAGATTAATGGCACGTGAAGACCCTCCCTGAATTTTTGTGCTGGGCAAACCAATGAATTCACTCTTCTGCCTAAGACATTTTTCACTGGCCAATATAGCGACATACATTAGTATGATTCTGTGTGTATATTTAGTTACTTTTTTGTAGTTATTGGAATTTTAGATGGCTTAGTCTCCAGTATGTTTTCTCTTTGTTAGAGTTTTGTCAGAGCCATGAAGCATCCATCTCTGATCCACTTCAGCACACTCAGCTTTCTGGGGCTGGTTGGAAGCAAGGCTGTTCTGTCCCTCTTGTGCATGCTGGGGGTGCATTAAGTGTTGACGGCTGGGATCTGCCTCAAAGGCTCAGTGTTGGCACTTCGCCAGTCATTAACTATTTTGTGCACCATGTCTAATTTGGAGAGAGATGTGTGTCTAATTTATCCTTTAAACATATTTTTTGTTCATGAAGAATCCTATTCATTGACCTTCAGATGGCTTCAAGTATAGTTACAAATATTTACTTTAATTAAGTCATGGAAAATCATGGAATTTTATCAAATGGTCAAGCCAAAATTTAAAAAAAAACAAAACTGTATGGAGCTCAGGAGGTCTTACTGGGCCACTAGCTCTAATTTTCTGGTTATATAAAATAAGAAAGCCAGAGTCCTTTCAGTTCTAAATTGCATGAGCCTATTTGAAATACAAGATACGAAACTGAAAGAGCTGAGGGAAATACATGACTAATTCTGGGAAATCAGTCGCACACCAGGAATTTTCCAGGGAAGTTAAGTTAATGAACACATATCTGTTCCTGTGTACACTCAGACACTTTTCACATGCACAATCAAACATACATGCAACAAAAAGAGCAACTCATAATGGGGCTCTGTTTTACTGAAACATGAAAAATGTATGAAGAACTCAGCATGTAGCAGTGTTTTGGCATTTTTCTTCTTCGGGAAAAGGGAATTTTAGGACCCTGATTCTTCTCAGACTGAGGTGGAAGCACTTAAAATAGATTTTTGCCAGCTGCTGTACCCACACCCAAGTTTGTGTGTTTCTTTACTTGCTTGCTCTAGCATAATTATACACTGGGAATTCTTCTGAGCATTGTCAGTACATGTCTAGCTTGTTTATTTTCATTCAGTGTTCAGAAACAGAAGTAAAATAGAAGTGAGAGAAAAGAAACAAGAATGTACAGGAAAAATTCAGGTTCTAGTATAAGGAAAATACCTTTTCAATGTATGCATTAGAAAATAAAAACACGTCAAAGAAGACAGGAGAATTTTTAAGAACATAAAAGTAGTTTTATTTTTCTTCCTTAGAGATTATATTTATGAGGTATGATCAACGTACATAGCTAATGTCTACATTTGAAAGCATTTATTGTAGTAAAAGACCTATTGCTGTCACCTACCCTCAAAGAGTCACCTTCCCTTCCAACACACGTGCCCCAAGATTATTGCCACCTCCTGAAAGGGTCCTGGAAGTCGTCTTTCAGAGTATTTTTACAAGACATGATTTTTTAAAAATAAGGTGAATGCTGCAGCCAAGTGCCATGCAGTGGAAGGACAAGCCCCTAAAGTCATCACGATGTGTCCTTCTCGAGCGTATTCGCGGGATCTAGCACTGTGTCAAAGTGACTACACTGAGTAAGTGTTCTGAATCAGTGCAGGACACCAAAGCATGGACAACACTGCAGCCAGAGACACTCACAAAAGACGACTACAGTAACTGCTTCAGAGAGTGTCCAGGATGATGGGATAATTATATGTGAAACTAGGAGATAAGTATTTTTTTAAAAAAGTTTATTTTAGGGAAGGGTCTACAGCGTGTTCAGGGTCTCACTACTAGATCGGCCTCTTGGTGATCTTCCTGGTGACAGCCTCCCAAGAGCTGGGATTACAAGCGTGTGCCACCACGCCCAGTCTCAATTCCTGTTTCAGTGTGCCCTGGGGGTAAGGCCGGCATGGCAGGCCTAGGGATCGAACCCCCAGCCCCTAAGCCTGCTTACAGGTGCTTTAATCTGCTGAGCTATGTGGCCAGCCCAGAAATAAGCATTTTTAAGGGGAATTTGATGAGATAAGTGTAAGCAATGGTGTAAAACAAAGACCAACTGAAACCGCCAGGCCTGGGTAAAGGCAATATGGTGTGAAATTTATTGTGCCTGGGTTTGGACAGACAGAGGACAAAAAGGTCATCTGGAGGGAGCAAGCAGAAGCTGGGTTATTTTGTTTTACAGGGCTTGAATGAAGGCAAGGAACATTAGTTGGGAAGATCTCAGTAAACATCGGTGATCCAAGTTCTCTGGATGTCTTGTGCCTTAGTGTGTCTAGCGTAAATGTTTGGGTGTCTTCAGATGATTCCATGTTCTATCTCGGCTCTTTTACAAAATCCTGTGTTTGCTGAGGGCACCATAGTTGAGCTGAGAACAATGCCGCTGCTGGCAGACAGGTTGGGGATTGGGAGAGTCATGTCTGAATGGAGCCTTACAATGAGTATATTTGAAATGAGGAAAGATATTTCTAAGAGAATTGATACCAATGTGTCTTTTATGGTAATTTTTAAAAAATTAAGCATTCATCATGTGTTTTTTTTTTCCTTTTTTCCCATAATTTTATTGATAAACAAATAGCAATGAGACAGTTTCAAATCAAATTGGTAGGACAGCTTCTCATCATATATTTAAATCACATATTGTACTTATTTTCTCCAGTGTACTTTTTTCTTTGAAATAATACTTCAGACAGGCAATACTACTGAAATAATACTCTTTCAGATCTTTAAGCGTTCAAAGAATTATCTTTCACACAAAGTCAAATCCTTTAATTATACACAGCTAAATGATTTAGAAATGTTATAGTCAGACAGGACTGAGTCCTCAAAAGGTTGGTGCAGAAGACAAGTGTGGCTGGTGTTGCATTCATTGAAGGCCAGGGCCCAGGACAGACATGCGGACAACCACACACTTCCCCTGAGGGTTGACAGCCATGACTGGTACTCTAAGCATCAGTCACCTTGGGTAGACAGCACCAGGACTTCCCCAACCCACTCCTTCCCAGAAGTTCTCTTGTTCATTCCATGTATGTTTGTTACATGACTTGTTTTCCCATTTGATCTCCATTTAATCAATATTACCTAAGTGACTATACTTTGAATCTTTTTAGTTGATTATAGTTTTATCCCACCTTATACCCACCTCACCTTGTGGCTTTGTTCTATAAAACTGTCTTAAGAAGTGGGGCCTCCTATTCAGGATGTTTACCTGCTTAAACAAAAGCTTTCTCTCTCAATAAGTTCTTCCTACTCTTGTTCCCAGAATTAATTCTTCAATTTTAGAGCACACCAACTCGTCATGTCAAACATCTAGTAGGCCACTAGGTTAGGGATTATATTTCCCTTATATTATTTGGATTATTTAGAGGTTCTATATCACTGCTATACCATGTGCCCTACATCACTTTGAATTGTGACCTTCAAAAGAAAATGCAAGACCCAGAGCCCAGGCCCGACGTGTGAGTGAGAGGACCCGGGGCCCGCGGATCCTGAATTGATCCAGAGCACAAGCCCGGTGTGTGAATGAGACCTCCTGGGGCCCACTGGATCCTCATTCGACCCAGAGTGCAGGCCCAGCACGGAACCCT
>NW_004524631.1:3730044-3730961 GCF_000260255.1 Octodon degus | reverse complement strand
GATGGCCTTAGCAGGAAGGTTGCTTCGGAACTTGCAATGAACCATGCCTCTGTTTCCATGGGCCCAAGTTACTTTTCCCTGGATCACTCCGGTTTTGTTTGTTTTGCCACCTGGAGTCACTGTGTTGTTTTTCGCTTTGTACACATAAGCACATCTCTTGCCCAAGTAGAATTCAGTTTCATCCTTGGGTATAAACACCTTCCGTTTTAAGAAGAGCTGTGTGTTCCCTCTAGTTCCAGAGACCATGCTTTTAGCCAGCAAAAATGGCCTTGCACCACAGTTTTCAGGACATGTTTGCCTTTTAGAAGTTCTGTTCCCAGTAGACTTCCCCATACTCCAAGATGGTGGGAAAAAAGCTGTGACCTTTTTTTTTTTTTTTTGCCTCAAAAGAGAGAAAAGTAAATCCTGACAGGGCAACATATCACTAAAAGACTCTTTGTTTCCATCTGCTAAGGTGGGAAGAGGAAAGAGCCAGTCACCACATACTCCTCTTCCTTGGTCAAGTGGCTACGCTTGCTGCTCCCTGGTGAGGGAGTGGGGCTTTCTGCTGCCTTGGAGCCCTTACTACCTGACGACAGATGAGTCTTAAGCTGAGCAGCAACAGCCACACTGGGATTTTTCTCCTGAACAAAAGTTTTGAAGGTCCAAAGTTCAAGTATAGAAGGAAAGACAATGTCAAATTTGTTTATTCCACTAAATACTCCAATATCTTGCCTTAAATATTGTGTCTCCAATTCTTCCTAAAGCTTTTGCCTCTCCTTGTTTGAGGTGCTAAATTGGCCAGAGGTTAGGATTCAGAAGGCAGAGACGATTGTCCCAGTTCCTTTTCCTGCCCCACAATTGTGTGCCTCATGGGAGGGTGGTTCTGAGCCAGCCCAGGTTTAAGGCGGTGTGTGCCACAGGAGGAGGAGTCTGGA
>NW_004524631.1:3691814-3729472 GCF_000260255.1 Octodon degus | reverse complement strand
ACTGTATCTGAGTTTACCTGAGTGACTTTTATCTCACTCACTTGAGTGGCTTAATACAGTGACTTACATAAAATAGAACTAGCAGGAAATTAGTTTGGATTTCCCTGCTGAGTGGGTGGAATGTTTCACAGATAAATTTTGATTTGAATCCAACTTTCTAGATTGACATGCCAATCTTTTTAGATGGACTGATGAGTTTATTCATAAAGAAAACAAAACAACAGCAATAAAAAACTAGTTTTAGCTCTAGCTAAGCTTAGAATGTCTATTCAAGGATTTCAGTGGCTTGTTTTTATTTCCTGTTGTTTATTTCTCTCATTAGTTTAGAGGAAAATTTCATCCCGTTGAATTTCAGTTATTGTTGATGATCTCAGAAGAAGAGAATATGAGTATTGATGACAGAAAGGAACAGGGTGCAGCACTAAGATGAACCCAATCAATTCCAAGCCTTATTAGATTAAATTCCATAGTATGAAGAGCTTAGAGTTCTACGACAAAAGCCAGTGGACTTCCTAAGTTTTAGCTATATTATTGCCACAATCTTAGATGGGCAATAATTTTAAATCTGACATAGATGGGCAATGAAAAGTAAATTGCAAGAACTGTAATTGAAAGAGAACAACTCAGGGGCTACATGTTACAGAATCTGTGTTTGGTAACTGCCTTGTGTACCTCTTTTTTTCAGATTTTCTCACTCCTCCAGCTTACATAACATTCTTCAGCCTCTAGCTTGAGAACTATGATCTCAAAGCTCCCTCTTGCTGGTGCTGCAGGCACTACTCTCAGAAGGAATATACTGAAGTTATTCAGCCAGAAAATGTCGCAACAGGAGGGTCCCGTATTTGGTAGAGAGGTTAATTCAATGTGAACTTTGTCAGCGGACTTCTTTTCTAACTTCTGCTGTTCTCTCTTTATGTCAAGAATGAGAGGGATTTGGAGGGGAAAAAGCACTGGACAATGGCCCAGAAGTTAGTTCCAAATACAGGGTTGCTCCTTTGACAGTGTGGGTCCACAGATAGCCATTCAGCTCCCCACCCCGTAGCAATGAGGACCAAGCGGGACGTGTGTGGGAGGTGCTTTGTCTTGGTGGGTGTGCTTTGCAGACTTGAAGCCCTGGCATTCCTTCGGTGCTTGCTTCTTAAGATTCTCATTCCAAGGAGGAGTAGAAACAATCAGTATGGCTTTCTGAATGTGTCCACTTATGAGGTCTGGGAGGCGTTCTGACCTCCAGAGAGTAGGCTCTAGAGACAGACAGCTGTGAATACAAATATCCCCACTGTGGTCCTTGCAGATCCTTGTTGGCTCTGGGTGCCACCCCACTATGTGCAAAGTGAAGATTCTCTTTGCAAAGCACCTGATGCACAGCACGGCTGCCAAATGAGTTCCCTCAGTAAAGTTCTTCAAAACAGAACCTTAAGAATTACTCACCAGCCAAGAGCAAACTGTATCAACAACAGGCCATGGTTATAATAGAGAACACATTTCAAATAATGAAAAAAAGTCTTGAAATGTATAAAATGCAACAACATAGGAATGCTTCAACCAAGAAATGTTGGCAAGCTGATTTGGAATGATTTGCATTTCCACTAAGAGTGAAAGACAAGGTGCTATGGGTTAGATGCAACTCGTTCCCCAAGGGTTCACATTGTGAAGCTGTGGTCCCTGGGGTGGCAGTACTGGAAAGTAATGTGGACCTTTAAGAGGTGAGGCCTCATGGGATGTGTCATACTTGGGCTTAGAGAGACCCTCCCAGCAACATACACTCTTAGACAAAACTGTACGAGGCCAAATCAAAGGCACCATTATTTAGTTCATATTATTCTGTGCAACACCTTCAAAGGTGGATTGTTTTCACAAAAAAAAAAAAAATGAAAACTAAAGTTTTAAAATTCATTTCTCAAAAGGGTGATAAGAATTCTTTGATGTTTAAACCTGCATATTTTGGAAGCCTTTGTGTCATGATTCTCAAGGATGACATGACACTTTTATAGGGTTAATTTGTCTAATTCATTGTCTATTGTTTCTTTTTCAATTTTTACTTATGTGCTTGCCACAGGACAGGAAATTGGTGTGGTTCTCCAACATCATTTTCATGGATTTCATGAAATGCAGCATGTTTGATCTGGGTTGACAAATGTTCACTTCGGTAAAAGTTTGAAGAGATGGCCAGTTAAGCTAAGCAAGGAAAGTTGTTTGAGGGCAATGGTATGATTATTCAGTTTATTAGTGAATATCTTCAGGCAAAGGTAAATTTTCTCTGCCTTTATTGCCAAGAAATATATTCCTTCACATGTTCATAAAGGAACTTGAGTGATTAACATTGAAATAAGAGAGAATCCCTGATCATGATTTTTCTTTCTAATGAAGGAATTCAGATCAGCACTTGTTGGTTCATTTGTAGTAGATTTAGTCTGAACTGCACTTACTCTCGCATAAAGAACCAACATTGGCTTTATAAACTCTCAGTCTGAATCAAGAAACAATAACTTTACCTAGTACAATCAGTTTCACTAATATGGTTCTCTAAATCAATGTCTCCACACCATTCTATGCTGTTTTCATTCTAAACATGTTGCAAACACATGGAAAAAAATTTGTATTTTAGTGCCTTAATGTCAAGTGAAATTGAAAAGAGATGGTTTCACCCCAGGGCCCCCGGGTCCTCATTCCATCCAGAGCCCAGCCCCACATGAGAGTAGCACTTCCTCCGTCAAACAGAACCAGTGTGGAACCCTGAAGCACAACTCCCTGCAGAGAGGCTAGAGGCAAGACTCATCCAGCTGATCCAAGAGCAGAACATCATGCCAGAGTGGCACAGAGGGTTCACATCCAACGGCTGCAGCAGGAAGAAGTGGAGCACTGCAGCCAGACCCAGTCCACACCCACCTGGATAAGTTTGAACTTGGTAGATCCCAATGTGGTGTTAAGGTAATAGCTGCACCAAAGCTCTACACCAAAGGTCAGAAGACAATGCCATACAAAATGACAAAGAACAAGAGCAAAATGCATTCTCAGGTCCTGAGCCCACGTAGAACAAATGCAGGAGACAATAGTATAGAAGAAATTGGGAATCACACACTTGAAATCTCTGAAATAATAACATTGGAAGTAAAGAAATAACTGCAGAAAGATATAAAGGAAATCAGATCAGAAATAATTTCTAAAGTAAAAAAAGAAATGATAACTATAAAGAAAGAATTACTAAGTGCTTCTAAAGGAAACAATAAGACATAAAAGAGAATAGAAAAATGATGGAATCCTTGAATGAGCAATATAGGAAAGAAATAGAATGCATGAAGCAGATTCAAAGTGCTATACAGGAAATTAAAACCTCAAGAACAAGCTGGCAAAACTGTTTAAATGAAAGTGAAAATAGACTTTCAGACCTAGAAGACACCATTGCAGCTAGTGAAAAGGTAAGAAAAGATCTCTTAAAAACAACTAGGATGCAGGAACAAATAATTCAACACCTGCAAGACGATGCAAAGATGAACAATGTAAGACTAATAAACATAAATGAGAAAGAAGGAGTCAACACAAATGTTATAAAAAGAATATGGGTAGAAGTAATAGCAGAAAACTTCCCAAATACGGGGAAACAATCTGACATTCAGTAACTGAAGCATATAGAACTCCAAATAACATCAACTCAATGAAAACCACAACCAGACATATATCATAATCAAGATCCCAGAAATTCAGCACAGGAACAGTATACTGAAAGCCGCTAGAGAAAAGAAACAGGTCACATTTAAAGGAAAACCCATCAGAATAATGGCAGATTTCTCTTCACAAACCATCAAGTCAAGAAGAGCATGGTGCAAAGTACTACAAGTCTTGCAAGAAAACAAATTCCAACCCAGACTGATATATCCTGCAAAACTCTCTTTCAAGTATAGTGGAGAAGTGAAATACATCCATAACAAAGAACAGCTAAAGAATTTCATAATGACAAAGCCATCCCTACATAGACTACTACAAAATGTTCTGGAGAGGGATCAAAATGACCACAACTCTATGAATGAGAACGGAAAGAACTCCCCAAATAGGGCAAACAGTTAAACACAGGAGAATAAGAGGTATACAAAAGCAATCTTTTTTTTTTTTTGACAAAAGCAATCTTTCAGTTATTATTTTGCATACAGCAGCAAAATACTTCCATCAGCATATTCCATAAATAGAGAGAGTATGGGTTATGATTCTATCCAGGTCTATAGAGTAGATAACAAGGAAATAGCAGTAGCTCACTGCCACAAGTGACAGCTGGCCACCAGTAAGTGCCATGCACCCTGTCCATGTCTACAACATACTAGAACTTTGAGCAATACCCTATCCCCAGACTGTTAGAAGTGCTGATTATGTATTTGCCATTCCAGTATTTATCTTAAGTTTTATTCTTAGTAATTCTTTGCTATCATGAAAACTTTTTCTCAATTTGATTGTTTTGAAATATTTAATTATTAATTAATATTTAATTTTCTGAATATTGTTTAATCTTAATTTTTGTTTTAAGAGTTATACTGTATCTTTGACTTACAGTCTACTTAAAAGACATGGTATGATATTTTCCTCTGGTATCAGAAACTTTAAAAAGTAAAAAAAAAAGGGGGGGTGCCGGGAAGAGGGCTCAGTGGAATAAGCACTTTCCTGGCAAGTGCAAGGGCCTGAGTTCAATCCCTGGTTCTAAAAAAAAAAAAAAAAAAAAAACCCAAAAAAAAAAAACCAAACAAACCCACAAGTATATTTCCAGGCCGGAGAGATGGCTCCATGGAATATGTGCTTCCCTGGCAAGTGCAAGGGCCTGAGTTCAATCCCTGGTTCCGTCAAAAAAAAAGTATATTTCCATTTTCCATTGACTTTATATTACTTCTTCCTTGTCTTTTATACACACACACACACACACACACACACACACACACACACACACACACACAATATGTCTATAACCTGTCATAAGATTGATACTATTTTCTAGAAATCTTCAATGACCTTTTAAATAGATTTATCTAATATACATTACATAGTCCTGCATAACTATCATTTTGAGAGCTTTTTATTCTCTATCCAGGACCATACAGCAACTTCTCTTGCCTTCTGGATTATGCTCTTTGTTATTTCCTTCCTTTCATTCTGGTCCCCAAGACTTTTTTTTTCTTTTTGTAGAACCAGGGATTGAACTCAGGCCCTTGTGCTTGCCAGGCAAGTGCTTTATTCTATGGAGCCATCTCCCCAGTACCCCCCACTTTGTTATTTCCTATATGCTACATCTAGAGATATTAGAATATTTCGAGTTTGTATAACTGGAAAACATTTTACTTTCAGTTTTCAAAGTTATGTTTGCTAAGTATAAAATTCAATGAGGACAGTTCTTTTATTTTTTCCTCTCAGTCCTTTGAATTAATTAGTCTAGTTTCTTACACACTTGGTCTTTTTTTTCCTTTCTTTCTTTCTTTTTTTAATTTTTTAAATTTTTTTATAAAATCAAGATGTCTACAATAAAACAAAATTCTAATTTTCCAATTTTTTTTTTTGGAGGGGGGGGCAAAACTGGGTATTGAACTCAGGCCTTTGCGTTTGCCAGGGAAGTGCTTATTCCACTGAGCCATCTCCCTGGCCCCCAAAAATGTTTTGAAAATGAACAAAACAGGAAAAAATTCTATTGTCCTCTTAAAAACTAATCAATGACTATTCCCACAGGGTGCCTTCAAAACAGTTTTTCTTAGGAAGGAAAAAATATACTCCACTCATTTTTGTCTTATTTTTAATAATACAGTTAGTGACTTCTTTTTTCTTTCTAATGTGAAATAAGATGCTATTTAATTTTGTTCTTCCATAGCTAATCTTTTATATGTGTATGCTTTAATGACTTTTTTCTTTACAATAAGTTTTGGACAATTTTTTTAAAAAGAGATAGTTTATTGAATCCATTACTTCTACCATGAAGAGAAGAGTTTCTTTCTGTTAGGCCAAATGCCAATAATTGAATCAAAAGGTTCCACTAAGAGTGAAAGACAAGGTTCTGGGCAGATGGCTCAGTAGAATAAGTGCTTGCCTGCCAAGTGCAAGGGTCTGAGTTCAATCCCCAGTTCCAGTTCCACAAAAAAAAAAAAAAAAAAAAAGTGAAAGTCAAGGTGCTACGGGTTAGATGCAACTTGTTCCCCCCCCCAAGGGTTCACATGGTGAAGGTGTGCTCCCTAGGGTGGCAGTGCTACAACATAATGTGGACCTTTAAGAGGTAAAGCCTTGTGCTTGGTCTTAGAGGGACCCTCCCAGCAAACATGTCACCCTCCACAAACAACAGAAAGCCACTAAAGGCCATGCTGCCCTCAGCAAACAGAACAGAAGGACCTCAAGAAAATTTAGGACAGGACATACAATCTCCCTGGACCAGAAATTCTGGCATTATCTACAGTCCTTCACTGACCAACCTGGGAACTTCCACCCCCAAACATCCCACCCAAATTCTTTGAGATTTTGACCACATCCTCAAACCCTGTAAAGACTTAACTTCTACTCTGGCCAGTTGCTGAAATCATTCACGATGTCAGCCTGTCTACACCCAGACAAAATAAATGCAGCCTTTTGCTCACATAAAGCCTGTGTGTCCAGGTGGTTACTCATGTGCCATTGATAACAATTGGTGACAGAAACACAGGAATGGGTTAATTCCTTCCTCCCATCATATCTCAACCTTTTCTCCACTGAGGCCACCTGTTGACATTGATCCTGAACCTTGCTGCAGTGCTCCAGGCAGTTCCTGCCACCGACCAGGGTATCTCCCCATCCCTCTCCTGCCTTCCACCCATGGGGACAGAAAGTTGGCACTACTTCCCATGCCTTCTAAAGCCATTCCTAGACACTGCCCGGGAAGGCTGACTTTCCTTGGTGGCTGATCTGCTGCAGTGACCACTTCCTTGGTCACTCCTCTTCATCTTTGTTGTGGCCTTGAGACCCAACTGCAGACATGCACTGTGAACCTCATTGCCACAATCATTTGGTCACAACAGGCATGACACTTTCTCTGCTCTGCTTTTCATAGGAAACATTCCTGCTATTCCTTCTTCCTCTCCACTAGCCTGTCTCTTAAATCACCTAAAACCTCTTCATCTCTATCCAGACCTGAACCCCGAATGTCTAATATTCTTCTATAACACTGCATGGCCACAGTACCGACTGGGCAATGGCTCAAACCCTCTGTCTATCTGACATTGCCTGGAGTCTGATTGAGGGCTGTGCCCATATACTGTGCCCCCCACCCCCATATGCTCTGCTCAACCCCTCTCCACCTCCTTCCCAGTCTAGATTATGGTTTAGCCCCTCAGCCTTTAGAGTTCTGTTCCTTTCTCTTTGACAGACCTCTCCCAAATCAGTTAGCAGTGCATTTCTGAGCTGCAGATGCTGGTCTCTACCATAAGACATCCCCCAAACCCAGCCACCAAGTTGGCCACAAAGGGGTTGAGAGAGTCCCCAACTCGTGGTGCCCCTCCAGGACCTTGCTTCAGGTGCTGCCTAAGCCTTGTTCCTCCTGGGGGGATCCCACTGAAAGTCACATGAGGCAGAGGCAGTTGCTTCAGCTGCCTCTGGCTCATAGTGCCTGATCAGCTCCTTCCCAGACCTTCTTGGCTTGGCAACTGGAGACAGATGGCACCCAGAGGACTCAGAGGCTCCCTGGGCCTTCTTGAATGCGGAGCTCCAGGTCCCTCTTACAGCAGAGAGAAAGCCCAACTTTTCTCACTGTGGCCCTGCACACCTGCTCATAGCCTTGCTTCTCCTTCACCTGGACAGACCCTGACACTCGCAGCCCCAGCAGTTAACCTGGACAGCCTCTCCACAGGGCTTCCAGGGCAGCTCCTCCCCTCTAGTTTGGTCAGGGCCCTGAATGTGGCTTACTTTCCTTTCACCTCCCTCCCACCTTTGCCTTATACAGTATATAGATGATGGCTTTCTTTGCAGTCACATCAGGGAATATCTCCCAGTTCTGCAACAAGCCCAAGGAGCAACATGGCACACAGCCTTCCCATGATATCCACTCTTATGAGGACAGCCCAAGTAACAAATTGGTCTTTTTTTAATTTTTATTTTATTTATTTATTTATGTGTGTGTGTGTGTGTGTGTGTGTGTGTGCGTGTGTGTGGCCAGCTCAGCCCACCAGGGGGTGGGGCTGGCTGGCATGTGGTGCTGGGGGATTGAACCGTGGTCCCTGTGCTTTGCTAAGCTTGTTCTAAGTAGGTGCTTTAGACCACTGAGCCATCTCACCAGCCCAACAAATTGGTCTTGATTAAGGGTTTAACCCCCCAGGCCTTCCAGCCTAAGTGGACAGGACCCTTCTTAGTCATTGATAGCACCCCAGAACTCTTTATCTATAAGACCCCCTGCAGTGGATAGGTGATCCAGGACAAAACTGTGCCCTGCTGACAATTTGCTTGCCCTCTCCTTCTTGTCAGGCTGACCCGAATGTCAGATACCTAAATGCCTTGCCCTCACACCTCTTGCTTGCTGTCACTCTCAAGTCCCCCAGTCTGTCTTTGCCTGAATAGAAGAGCTCCTTTTTCAGGGTACTCTGTGTAACTTTTCCCTAGAGGGGATTGAATTGTTTTCCTTCCTTCTCGTCCTTCTTCTGTTCAGTGATTGAGAGGGAAGACTTTAAACTCCCTCTGTGTCTATTATACATTTTCCTGTAGGTTTTACTCTCAATTCTGCTGGGACTCCAACTCAACTGTCTTTTCCTCAGGGAAGCAATCATTTCTCCTGCCCACACTCATTTTTGCCCTAGTAAGGCGTTTCCCCTCTACTTCTCTGTGCCCTTTAGCCCAGTTAGCGCTCTTCTTCCTGTCACCATGCTCCATGGTTCTGCCCCCACAGCTTCTCCAAGACCCCCAATTAACTCATTCCTTGCTAAACTGATTTAATCGTTCTTTTGCCACAAATTTCTGGCTCCATATTTTCATGTCCACAGCAACTCAAAAGGTCGTCCCAGTCTCCACTGGCTCTGGGTCCTTACTAACGTCACAAGCTACTCCCAGTATGCCTCACTATAGTCCCCTTCCCCAGTACTTCTTTCTCAATCAGGCTGTTTATGCTACTTCACCTGCCACACACAAACTAATCATGGAAAACATCAGCACTTTCCTGCTCTTGTCTGTATATAACAACAAAAAGTCAGGAGTTTCATGTCTGACTTTGAGAAGCCCTCCCAGCAAACCTCCCACCTCCACAAACAGCAGAAAACCACCAAAGGCCATGCTGCCCTCAGCAAACAGAACCAAAGGACATAAAGAAAATTTGGGACAGGACATACATTATCCCTACACCAGAAAGCCCAGTGTTACCTACACACCTGTGCTGAACACCCTCAGAACTTGGACCCCAAACATTCCATCCTGAAGCCTTGAGATTATAACCACATCCTCAAACCAAATAAAAACTTATCTTCTACAGAACATCTTTTTTTTTTTTTTTTCCTGTATTTTAAGGAAGCGTCTCCTGGGTGTTCAGGGTCTCACTACTAGATCGGACTTGTAGTGATTCTCCTGTTTAGAGCCTCCCAAATGCTGGGATTATAGGGACGCACCACCATGCCCAGTCTCAATTGCCATCTCAGCTCTCAGCATGCCCTGGGGGTGGGGCTGGCACGGCAGGCCTGGGGATCGAACCCCCAGGCCCTGTGCCTGCTTGCAAGCACTTTAATCCACCGAGCTATTTGGCTGCCCCTTAGCTTCTCTTCCAGACAGTTGCTGAAACCATTCATGGTTTCAGTCTGTCTGCAGCCAGATGAAATAAACCCAGCCCTTTGCCTCCAAGAAGCCTGTGCATCTACATGGTTTCTCATACACGCTGGTAACAGGAGGTCTTTAGGTCCCTGGGGGTGGTGCCATTAGAAAGAATTAAATTAGTTCTTTTAGAACACCTGATTTACTTCTCAGAACTCAGTTTTTTATAGAAATAACCAGTCTGGCCCCATAATCTATTTGGCTTCCTGTGAGAATGTGAACTCCTGTTCTCACATGGATCCCTGTCATAATGCTCTCTGACATTAGGTCCTCACCAGAGGGCAAACCAATGAGGCCACCTGACTTTGGACTTTTAGTCTCCAAAACTCTGAGCTAAGTAGATCTCTTTTCTTCATTAAGTTAGCCAGCCTCTGGCATTTTGTTATGGCAATGAAAAAAAAACTGAGAAAATATGTTTCCGAAATACACGTAATTACAATACACATTCAATAAATTTATATATTTTTGCTTAACTTTTAAAAGCAAATAAAACTTTAACTGAAGAGGATATACAAAACAGCAACAGATAAATGAGAAATTGCTCCTCATTAATCATCAAGGAAATGCAAATAAAAAGTTCAGTGAGATACTGCTATACTCGAGGTTAGTCAGGTGGCTAAACTCAAAAGGTCTGAAAATGCATGCATGGGTGAAGATGTGCTACACTGGAACCCATGAATTGCTGGTTGGGGTATAAATTGTAAATCTGTTTTGAAACTCTTCTTAATGGTATGTATACTGTATGATACAGAAATTCTACTACTGAGTATATAACCAACAGAAATAATATTGCTTTCCCTTAGCTGTAATTTCATCTCTATGATTTCAATTACCCACAGTCAACTGCAGTCTGAAAAAGTCACCATAGTGCAATGAGGAACACCACGTTTTAAGACACAGCATATTAATACAGCTTTTATCTATAGCCAATTGCTGTGAATATTCTGTTTTATTCTTGTTAATTTCTTATGTCCGTAACTCCAATTAAACTTTATCATAGGAATGCATGTATAGGAGAAAGCAGAATGCATAGAAAGTTCCATTCTATTGGTGGTTTCAGGGAGTGTGATGAGTAATCTTTTATTTATATATTTATTGTATAGTTTTAGGGAAGGGTCTACAAGGTGTTCAGGATCTCACTAGTAGTCTCACTAGTAGATTGGACTTGTAGTGATCTGTCTGTTTACAGCTTCCCAAGAGCTGGGATTACAGGCATGTGCCACCACACCCAGTCTCAATCGCCGTCTCAGCGTGCCTGGGGTGGGGGTGGGGGAGGCCGGCACGGCAGGCCTGGGGATTGAACCCCAGGCCCCTGCACCCGCTTGCAAGCACTTTAATCCACTGAGCTATTTGGCCAGCTTTGATGGTTAGTCTTGATTGTTAGCTTGAGTAGGTTGAGAAATGCTTTGGAAATTTATAGAGGACTTTTCTGGGCATGTCTGCAGTGTTTCCAGTGACAACTGGATCTCAAGGGCTCTACTTTCATCCATGATCAATTCATCGATGCAATAGTAATTTGATGCCACTGTTGAGAGGTATTGGAATCTCAAGGAAAGATGCCTTATTGAAGCAAGAGGGTAATGGCGTGGGAACGCGAAGCCTGTAGCTGGCCACCATCCTCCTTTCTTCCCTCCTCTTTCCCTCTTACTCCACTTCCTGGCTGCTGAGAGGCAAGCTACGTTCTTCCATCCTGCCTTGCCACCATGGTGGTTCTGCCCTGCCACCTGCCTAAAACAGCAAGGACCTGAACTGGAATATCCAAAACTGCAGCCAAAATAAACCTCTCCTCCTTGAAGTTGACTTATTTCACGTGTTTTGTCACAGCTATGCACAGCTGACTAACTGCAGGGGATGTATCCCTGTGGACATGGGAGAATAACAAATATTTTCATCAGTGACCCCAAAAGGTATGAGTGTTTATGAGTTCTTAATTAATTACAGCCCCAAACTGGAAACAATGCAGCTCATAGAATGGATGGATAAACTGTATTATATTTGTACAATGGCATATACATAGAAATAAAAGTGAACAAACTACGGAGATATATATCATTATGGATGGTAAACAACCAAACAAACAAACTATAACTTAGAGAATGTTCCAAGCAAGACAAAACTAAATAATGGTAACAGGGGTGGGAACAAGTTGTCTAGGGTTGGGTGGCATTGACTGGCAGGTGACACAAGTGAGCCTTCTAGGATATCACAGGCATTTCATAGCCATTTATATACATTGCATATAAATTATATATAAATTATATAGTATGTGATCATATGATTGTATAGTGTATAATATAAATGGGTAATATAAATTTTATACTATGTATATATATAATGAAAGAAAAAGCTAACAGCAAGTGAAAATTCTGTTTCTCTGACTTTGAATGCAAACACTCATGATTCTTAACAATATAGCATATTTTGGTAGCATAAAAAATATGATACTTTAACTTTTAAAAGGCTAAACACTTCACAAAATGCTAATAATGGAGTTGTGGGTTGCTTTTATTGTCATCTTTATGCTTTTGAGTATTTTTCCAATTCCTATGATAAGCCTTCTTAATTTATAACTAGAAAGAATATGTAATAAATTGCTCCATACTCTAAAGTATGTGGGAAATTTAACTAAAATAATACTAATTAAAATGCATTGATTTATTATTCATTTATTTGTTCATTTATTGTCTTAGGGAAGGGTCTACAGGGTGTTCAGGGTTTTACTATTAGATCAGACTTGTAGTGATCCGCCTGTTTACAGCTTCCCAAGAGCTGGCATTACAGATGTGCGCCACCTCACCCAGTCTCAATTGCCATCTCAGCATGCCCCAGGGCAGTCTGGGGATGGAACACCACCGGCCCTGCGCCTTCTTGCAGGAGCTT
The DNA here is from genome assembly GCF_000260255.1 of Octodon degus. Lineage (NCBI taxonomy): Eukaryota > Metazoa > Chordata > Mammalia > Rodentia > Octodontidae > Octodon > Octodon degus. The sequence goes on along the minus strand of NW_004524631.1, from coordinate 3,716,821 downwards.
TAATCCTCTGAGCTATTTGGTCGGCCCTTAAAGCATTGATTTATAATATTATTTCTTTTGACATACTTTTTCCTTAAAGAGAAATTAAAATTACGTCTCTCTAGGCTAATTTTTTTCGAGTAATCAACACTGGATATATATATATTTGCTTCTCTTATTAAAACCATTTGTGTATGCACGGACCCTGTATTCAAGACCCAATGCTACAAAAGCAAAAGTTTTTTGTTTTTTGGTTTTTGGGTTTTTTTGCAAAAAGCATATCATCTGACTTTGAAATCAGTTCAGCCTGGTGCTAAACATTTGCGCTTAAGCATGACTGCTTGAGTTCATAGAGAAAGTTCCACCATCTTCTGCCCCGTGACTTCAAGTAGCAGAGTAACCCTCTCTATTCGGCAGTTTCCTTTGAATCGCAGAAGATAATAACGTCTACATCAAAAAAGGTCATAAAGTGAAGTCTTTCTATCACCATTGGCGTGATATATGATTCACTTGTATTAGTTAAATGTTTCTCTGGGTCTAACAATAGCATTTTGAATTTTAAGGGTAGTTTATAATAAAAACTGCTTGTCTGGAGCTCTCAAAAGCTGACGAGCAGAGCTCTTGCAGCACATTGCTGATCTGCTTCGTGAGCACCAGTGTACATTGCCGAGCTTTGGTGCGCAGCCCTGGAAGGAGGAACAGCAGCGCTCCCCTCCTGTGTGTCTGGTCACGGAGGCCCAGAGAACTGCGCTGAGCCCCAGAACTCACAGAGAAGGCCCCAGGGAGCAAGCAAAGTCTCCTCCTCACTGACCTCAGGGCCTGCCCTGCCTCTTCACGTTGGCCTCAGTGTACACAGGCTACTTCTTTCTGGTTGAGTTTAACCTTTAATTCCTCCACGGCCTCTCTGGTTTCTCCTCTGGCCTAGGAGGGCTCGTCACCTTGCTGCTGTCTCCCGTGTCCTTCCTCAGCCACCAAACCCAGGGACTTTTCCCACAGGCACGCCAGTGTTCCTGTTTGCCCTTCACTAGAAGCCACTTTCCATCCTTCGGAGTTAATATTGGTCACCAGTCGGTCCCAGCCCTTCCTCGTGGCTTCATCCTGCTAAAGTGGCACCAATTTACTGTCTTAACTGCACAGGAGCTCTGATTAATTGTAGCCCCTTTTATGCCGACAAACCTTTGTCAGCCCTCTCAGAATTTAAATAACGCTCAATTTTGTATTTCTGTTGTTAAAGTACTTGCTTTCCCCCTTCATTTCTTTTTGTCTTTTGTTTTAAAAAACTCTTAAATTACCCTACAAAAATAGGACATGCTTAACAGATATGAATGAATGAGTTAAGGATGTCACTGATAAATAAATATATATTTAAAAATATTTATTTACAAAACAACTTTGAAGGTACATGACCTAATGTGCCTAAGTACTTCATCTGGATATTTGAATGTAATGAATGGCTTGCACAGCCTACATGAATTTCATTTATGAGAAAAAGTTTAACTTTTTTTTTAAAGGATTCCTGTTCTGTTGTCCTTGAGCTTGATCTCATTAATATAATAGAAATGACTCTACATACCAGGAGATGGGGTATTCATAGACAATTTCCTGAATGTCAAACAGCAGAGAGGAAGGGCCAGAGCCTACCAGTGACAGATCTGCAGCCAACCTTTCCCTATGGGTCAGGGTACTCCTGCCCAGGGCAGCATCATGCTTAGCTGATTTGTTTCAGCTCCTCAATATGATTAATGAGATTGCAGGAGAAAAGGATATGGCATTGTGCTTTATATGACCTAATGCAAATGTGATTCTAGAAGTTGTGTGAAATATCCATTTTAATTTATAAATGCTCTTCTTTCTTGCTTAAAAGACATTTCATGTGATTTGGTATATGCTTGAAATGGTTTATTGAAGTATATGTTATCTATTAAGAAGTCTTGAACTGAATGTGCCAAGTATAAATATAAAAATAAAATTGAATTTTCAGTTGAAGAACTTCTGCTTTTAAAAAATAATTCAGCAAACAGGGAGAGATGAGGACATGTAGGTCAGAATCCATAAAAGTTATGAGTATGAATAAACTGAGGCGTGTTAGAGATAGCAAAAGATTGTGGTTAATAATGCATTGTATGCAATAATAATATTGTATTTCTGATGGAATGTTTGCCAAGTGAGCAGATTTTAGGTGCTCTTCCAATAACACTAAAAAGAGGAAGGAAGTATGGGAAGTGGAAGATACATTGATTGGTGTTCCTGTAATAATTTTACTGTGTATACATGTATGAGAAGACTGTACTATTGACAATAAAATTAAAGAAATAAATAATGGGAAAACTTTATGTTTGAGATTTTTAAATTTCAAAGTGTTAAATGGCCTCTGATTTTATAAATGATGAGCTAATTTTATTTCCTGAATTTTTTAGGAATATTATAGGCAAGTTGGTATGAGCTCTGCCCACAGGGAGGTATAGAGAAACTTCTGGACTCTTTGAGTCCAGCGCAGACTTGGCCAGGAGAATCTGAACTAGCAGCTGGGTGGTCTCGGAGTCTCTGGGGAGAAGGGGGTTTAGCAAGAGGTCTCCCATGGCTCGAACACTCGGTGCAGCTCTTACAGGTGGAGCGTAGTGTCCGAAAACTCATATCTTTTGGTATAGAGAGACAAGACAAGACAGAGACCAGGGAATTTGGAGTTCAAGTCACCTGTGTTTAAAGCCCCCGTCTCAGCCACTTTCTAGCTATGTTGTGATAGCAAATTTATGTGTCAAACTGAATGGGCCTTGGGGAGTGCAGACACGTGACTCACCATGAATCTGGGTGTGTGAGAGAGGGTCGATTTGATAAGGATTTGGTTTTGGCTGGCTCAGGCTGCCTTAAGGGTGGGTCTGGTAAGGCATGGGGAGCTGGGGATCAAGCTGCAGTCCCTTGCGCCTGACTGGGTTTGCCCCAGCAGGCACTTAAATAACTGAGCTAACCCACAAGCCCCCAAGAAGGTCGATTTGGATGACAGCGACATTTGAGTCCGCAAACTGAGCCAGGCAGAATTCTACAACGTGTGCATGCTGCAGTCTGCCGGGATCCTGCATAAAGTGCCGAGGAGGGGAGAACTCCCTCTATTTGACCTTGGAAGTACAGGACCTAATGTGAGAAAGTACTTCCCTTGCCTCTGAGCTGGATCGTCTTCAGCCTGCAGCCTCAGCTTGGACTGGAACCTTCCACTGTCTCCTCTGTCTCCAGCTTGCCAACTGCAGATCTTGGGACTCATCCTCTGTAGCTGCATTGCAATGGCAGTCGTGAGTACCGAGATGACAGCCAGCATTTGCAGGCAGATTTAATTGTGTTGATGGCCGCTGATCACAATCATGCCCAGAATATCAGGCCCTGAGCTCGGGTGGTCTAGGGCTTCTATGGGATAAACAAGCAGGAAGTACAGAGGCAGAATGGCTCATCAACTGGGGACTGATTTATGCAATGTGCATCACAATGACCAGCCCTTTCTAAGAGACAGGAGTGACCAGATCTGGAACAGGAACTATTACCTGGGCAACTAAGAAACTGAAGTCTACTGACTGGTTGTGTGTGTGTGGGTGTGTATGCACGCGTGTGTGTGTGCACACGTGTGTGTGTGTGTGTGTGTGCACGCATGCGCATTACTTTCCATTACACCACAAGACAATTCTTTGTAATAATTCTTTTTTTTTTAAATAAAGAGTTCTGTTTTTCCTAAAGAACCAAGACTAAAACATATATAACATGGATAAGCTTATTAACCTCTCCATTTCCTGATCTACAAAGTACAAATTATTACAGAACCTCAAAGAAAATATTTGTGTTGCTCCTGTTAGAAACATAGGCATTCAACACGTCGTGTCAGTTGTAGTTTGTATCTCCCTCATAGTTTACACACGATTGTTCCCCCAAATTATTTTGTGCTTAGTATTTCAGGTTATACAAAAACAACTTGAAAAGAGAAGATAAGTCACAGCAGATACAATGTACTACATTAAATGATGTGTTTGCTATTCTTTGAAAGATTATCTACAACTTTAAACCCCAGCTAAAATTAAAGCACGCTGCAATATTAGTACTTTATATACTCCATGTTCCTCCGCTACGTTCTTGATTTTGAGCCATGCGGAGTCTTCACTGGGTCTCTAGCATGCTGAACCTGGTAGGCTAAATCAAGGAGGAAATAGGGCACATCTCTCCAGCTTTGGACGGCACAGTGTTCCCTCTTGTTTACAGCACTCTCTCTCGATTAGGTCATGTCAATTTGAGGACTAAAATAAACCCCAAGGTTGAGGCATAACGGGCATTTTAATTTAGCTACATAGAACTTCGTGTGCTGTTTGGGTCACAAATGTATTATGGCCCCGGCGAAGAGAACAAATGCTGGCCGCGAGGGCAGAGAGAACATTGTTTATCATATGACCCTGTTATTCTGCTCTCTCTCTGCAGCACTGGGACAATAATCCAAGCTTGGTTACAACTGACCTGGCTACTGACTCGGTCACAGACATGGATCGTGAGGGTAGCTGTGTCAACACCCAGGGGAGAAATAGGGCTGGCTCTGGCGAGGCCGGCAGTAGCTAACGCTGTCCGGCAGTGACGTTGACACCTATTTTCATTCTAATTTCCTTTTTTTGGGCCAACTTCCATTACACACCTCCTTCTTCCTATGTTCCCTTAATGTGTGTTATTCCTGTCAAAATTTAAAACTGATTTATATGTTGAGGTTAATAATGTTTTGCCTGTATGGCTTTTAAACTAAGATGCAGTTTAGAGCAGTGCCTCGTGTAGAGAGATACATGCTATGTCTTGTGTTTAGTTCCATCTCTACCAATCATGAACCAGTAATTAACTTTCCTGAAACAGTTATTTATCTGTAAAATCAGAGCAACAAATTTGTTAGAGCAATAATATCTGTTTTTAAAAAAGAAAAGAAAACACTTTGGTAGGCCAGGTGTAGCAGTGCATGCTTTTAACCCCAGCTACTCAGGAGGAGGAGGAGGAGGCAGGAGGAGCACAGTGCCAAGGCTAGCCTGGGTGCCTCAGCAAGACTCTGTCTCAAAATGAAGAATGAAAAGCAGCAGGGTAGTGCTCAGTGGCAGAGCTCTTGGCTGGCTCGTATGAGGCCCCTTTCCACTTCCCTGTTCCCCTTTAAAAGAAAAAGAAAGGCAGTTGGGTAGGACTTGGCAATTACTGGTCTGGCTTGTAACAAACTTGGAAGTTGTCCCTGCATCCTAATAAATAAATTAAAAAATCAGCAACTCCTTTTACATCCATAAAAGAAGGGATGCCACAGGGCCTCCTGCTGCCCCTGAAATGGGAGAGACCACCAGGCAAATAGAAAATCACAACTTGCCAAAGAGGCAAGTTATTCATGTGCAGCCATCAGCACCAGAATCAGAGTCGGCGTAGGGATCCCTGAACTTTGCTACTTGGTAAAATTGCTGGAGGGTCTGTGTGGATGATTCTGCAGAGTGCAACCTCCAGAGAGATCCTGTGGTGGAAGCCCTCATTCCATGCCTATGTAGGGGTGAAAAGACACAGAGGAAATTTACCTAAAAAGCCTAGTATTGGACTGGGGAGATGGCTCAGTGGAATAAGCACTTCCCTGGCAAGCGCAAGGGCCTGAGTTCAATCCCTGTTTCTGCAAAAAATAAAATAAATAAATAAAATTAAAAATAATAATAAAATAATAATAAAATAAAAAGTAAAAAGCCTAGTATAACCTTAAACATACAGCATTCTGGCCAGGGGAAAAGTATGGAAATGGCAGTGAGCTAGGTGGATGGCTAGTGGAGGGACTGGTGGAGGGTGCAGAATGGATATGCAGGGCCTGGAGGGCTTTCTAGGGCAGCCAAGCTCTGCTGTACAACACCAGAGCTCCAGTGTATAATGGTGGCTCCAGGCCACCATACGCCTGCAGGGTGGGCCACACCGACAGGGATCCCTAATGCGGACCCCAGACTGTGGGTGGTAGTGACCAGTGTATCGCCCCCGTAGAAGGTGTTGGTAATGGGAGAGGCGGCACATGTGGTAGGAGCAGGGAGCACTGGAGGTGTCTCTGGGCCTTCTGCTTAGCATTGCTAAGAATCTAAAGCTGATTCATGAAGTCTCTTTCTAATCAAGGTTGGATAAATGAAGGACAGTAAGAAGTGGTTGTAGCTATTCTCATGACTAAATCCTGATTGTTAGCTTTTCGTCTTTCTTTCTTTCTTTCTTTCTTTCTTTCTTTCTTTCTTTCTTTCTTTCTTTCTTTCCTTCCTTCCTTCCTTCTTTCTTCTTTCTTTCTTTCTTTCTTTCTTTCTTCTTTCTTTCTTTCTTTCTTTTTGTATTATTTAGGGAAGGGTTACAGGGTGTTCAGGGTCTCACTACTAGATCGGATTTGTAGTGATCCACCTGTCCACAGCCTCCCAAGAGCTGGGATTACAGGTGCGCGCCACCACTCCCAGTCTCAATTGCTATCTCAGTGTGCCCTGGGGGTGGAGCTGGCACGGCAGGCCCAGGGATCAAACCGCTGGCCCCTGAGACTGCTTGCAGGTGCTTCAATTCACTGAGCTATTTGGCTGGCCCTATTGTTAGCTTTTCTGTTCTCCATGTCCTCACACACCAAGCTCCTGCAGGGCACCGACTGTGCTTTGCTGACTGTTGGCCCCTCAGACATGCACACCGTGTCAGGTGTTGACAAGGCTGTAACACCAAATGTTAAATTCATGGATAAATGTTAGAATGGCAGGCTATGGGGAAGGAAGTATTTTGTGATCCAAAACCTTTGAGTGTATGATGCTTATTTATATCCTTTCTCCGCTTGGACAGTCTTTGCAGTTATTTTTCTTAATTGGTCAATACACTGACAGTCCACAGGAAATCTTCCATATAAATGTTGGAATTATAGATTATGAGATTCCATGTTGCCCTCCAAGAGTCAAAATCAGTGCTCAGAAGTACGCAGGAAATATTACAATAATTCATACTTAAAAGGACAGGCTTGTAGTATAGTTTTAGTTATTGAGCTTATGAACTTGAGCCCGGGCAACCAACCACTGGACAGACATACAACAGAACTGCACTTGCGATTTCTGCTGAGGGCCATCCGAAATTAAACGTCATGTCCATTATTTTCTTAAGTGCAATTACTTCACATAGTACAGAGAACTACAACTTGTCTGTGTGAAATGGACACAGGTGATGCCTACTTCCTCCTACTAGCTGGACTGGTATACCCCAGGCTTTGGAAGACCCAGGGCTGTGCTCAGGCAGCGGGTGCTCCAGCGGGGTGCCTTCCCTTTGCCCTACAGATCCGCTCCCTATCCTCTCGACCCAGCTGTGGGCCCAGAGAGTTGGATATGGAAGTACGTGAAGCGTTCTCTCATTTCTAGCTCTGAGTGTGGGAAACACAGGCAGGAGAGTGGAGGGCAATGGGAGCCAGACGTTTAACATCAGTATTTTAGCCTCTCCGTGAAGAGGGTTCAGCTGATACCAAGCTTTCGCACACATCGTCCTCTCTCAAGAGTGGCGAATCACTCTCTTCCTGTCTGGGTGACATTTTTATAGCTCTAAACTATTTACTAAATATTTGCACACATTCTTTGGGTCCTGTCTAGGTGAGCTATCACCAGCAGTAGTGTCCCATGCCACAGGGTCTCTTCTCACAATCTTCTTAGGGCCAGCAATAGTAGCATCACTTTGGAGAACTTCTTAAAATGCAAATGATTTTTGAACTCTGCTCTTTTTTACCTATGTTAAGAGTGAGGCTGCCATCTTTGTTTTAGCCCACATTCTGGAGAATTCTAACATACACTAAAGGCTAAAAATCATGCACATTTGGCCACATAGTCATTTTAATGTGAGGAACTTCCCCCTCCACTCTTGGCCCCTGGCCCAGACAGAGAATTTTTTTTTTTTTGACCCAGTCGTTCTCAAACAGGCACATATCTGCATATAAGAATAATGCGTAGGATTCTTCAAATTCCCGATGCCCAGGTCCCACGCAGGATTTGCAGGATTCCGGAACATCTCTGAGGCAGCATTTCATGTTTGAGGACCTCTAGTTACTCCATCAGTTCAGGCTGGTGGGAAGCCACAAAGCTGCAGGAAGAATGCACACTGCCTGCAGGTGTGAGCTCGTCCACAGCCGGGACACCTTTGCACTGTGCACTTGGTTGTCAGAAGAGGGAGAGAGGGTTTTCTGGTACATATAGTTGGTTCATGTTTGTGGAAACTGGATGCACATGAAGGTAGGATTTTGAACCATGTTTTTATGAGCTTGGTCACTCATACTCCTTTTCTTAGAGGCGTTATTCCTATCCATAGCTCTGGCTAACTGGACCTGTGATACAAATAAGCCAGAACACAGAGGACTGCATCCAACCCCCATCACTGGCTGGCTAACAACCAATCAGATACCTGTTTCATTGAATTGTGCTGAGGCAGGACCAGTATGAGTTTGAGTTCAATGTGGATTATAATGTGAGATCCTGTGAGGAAGACAGAGAGAAGAGGAGAGGGGAGAAGAGAGAAGAGGAGGAGAGGGGAGGAAGGGAGGAGGAAGAAGGGGTAGAAGAAGAGGAGAGAGGAGAAAGGGAAAGAAAAGAATGAACGTGAGAGAGAGAGAGAGAGCACTGTAGACCTCACTATTCATGTGGTAGGGTGACCAGCAGCTGCAGGAAATCACCCAGATGCTTGATAGAGAAGTAAATCCCTGGATCACACTGGCCCACCAAATTAGAATCTGCATCTGAACATTCTTGGGTGATTCATGCGCAGACCAACATTGGAGAAACATTTATTAAAGAGTTTGTAGACTATACTTTACCCCTGTCTCAAACTGGTGGTCATGTTTGTTTGTACAACTCTCCTGTCAAAGCAAGCCAAGGAAACCAGTATGTTGGCTATCTGGAGAGATAAAAAGAAAGAAACTGCAACTAGATATGCTGCAAAACCAAAAACATAGCGTGGGTCCTTGAATTTTCTGTGCTAAGCTCTCCATGTTTCATATTTGTGTCCAGGAGATTGCTGGCATCCATTTATTTATTTATTTGTCTATTTGGTATAGGGTCTCACTATGCAGCTCAGACTAGTAGTGATCCTCCTGTCGTAGCTTTCCCAGTGCTGGGATTACAGGCATGCGCCACCACTCCTGGTTTTGGTGGCCAGCAAGGTATGCCCTGCGTTCCAGGGCTGTGCGGTACTGGAAATCAAACTCAGGTCCTTGTGCTTGCCAGGCAGGCGCTTAGACTGCTGAGCCATCTCCATAGGGTTTTTTTTTTTTTTTTTTTTCTGGTACCAGAGATTGAACTTAGGACCCTGCACTTGCCATGCAGGTGTTTATGCTGTGGAACTATATATATCCTCAGCCCTAATTTTGCCATCCTTATATTTTTATTTATTTTTTGGTGGAACCGGGGATTGAACTCAGGCCCTTGTGCTTGCCAGGGAAGCACTTATTCCACTAAGCCATCTCCCCGGCACTTTGCCATTCTTACACTAACCTCCCTCTTTACATTAGCTTCAGTGAATGCTTCATACACGAGATAACTTGCAGAGATGAACAGTAGCATGACTAAAATAAAATTAAAATATTTTGAATCATTTTATAGATACCGCACAGTATATTCTTTATGGATAAATTGGTTTTTCTTTCCTATCTAAAAATATTAAATAATACATGGCCAGTATAAAAATAAAATATTTCTGAGTGGAGAAAATTGTGTGGGCGAAGATTAAATCTTTCTTTTCTAGAATCTTCTTTATCATTCCTCAGAGGTAACCAGTTTAAAAAGATTTTGTAGAACCTTTCATAATTTTTCTATGTACTTACATCTCCCTCCTTCCCCTTGGCATCAACATAAAAAACAAAAGCAGACCATCTTATTATCACTAACCCTGGAGGAACATTTTTAATATTATCTAACATTTGTTTAACTCAGAACTCTAAAAAAGTGCCCTTTACAGCTTTATTTTTAAAAGTCTTCCAGGCAAACAATAAAACAAGCAGTATTCGTTTCATAGATGTAATGCACGGAAGCGCTGAGGTTTAGAGTTACATCTTTTGATGTCAGGGAGCTTCATTACATAAACGGGAATGTGACCGTTGCTGGCCTGTTCGCTTTAATACAATCGAAGACGTTGTTCATTAAGTCACATCAGGAATTTTCTTTTAGACCTCAGCAAAGTCCATCACCCGCAAAACTGGACAACATTATTTGTTAAATGGAGGCTGTACGGGGCCTGGGAGATGGCTCAGTGGAATAAGCGCTTCCCTGGCAAGCACAAGGGCCTGAGTTCAATCCCCGGTTCCGGAAAAAAAAAAAAAGAAAAAGAGGCTGTGTCAGTACGGATGTTTTCACTTTCCGCCTTGACCCCCGGACGCTCAGAGCCAAGCCAGGTTAGTCACCGAAACAGTTTTCTGGCTGGTGTGTGCTTCTTCTTTTCTTTGGCTGTAAGATACTACTGTTAGGTCGCTACTCCATTGCGGTTTTGGTTTAACTATAAGCTGCGTCTAGTATCTGTGGAATAAGAGATGTAGATCGATAAACCTTTACAATGGGAGCCGCAAGTCACCAGGGAAGCGTTGCCCACATGGACTCAGATGTTCCGCGGCAGAGCTGGGGCTGCAAGTAGTTTCTCAGAGTTTGCTTCATGTAGCTCCCTCTGTGAGCGGAGTGGTGCACTGTCCTCGTTAGGGAAGGCTGCAAATCCGCTTTATAAAGCATGGCCACGTGCCCGCCGAAGGCTGTTTCCGTGGACAGTGGGCCGTGGGCTGGGAGCCCTCTGCCCCCTGCCGCCCCCTGCAGGCCGCGGGGTAGTACTGCTGCCGCCTGCAGCGAGAACGCAGCTCCCGCCCGGCGGCAGGAGGTGGCCTTTCCCTAGATGGATGACCGAGCTCTCCCTCGGATAAAAACGTGTTAAAAAACAAAACAAAACAAAACAAAACAAAAAAACCCTTTGGTGAGCGCAGAAATGAGTCACGCGTTCACAAAGGATCCCCGCGGGTCGTGTTGGGTTTGTTTTGAGAATTCGGTCATCCTCGTGAGGATTTTATATTTTCTCTATTAAAAAGAAATCCCCCAATTTAATTTATTTTGCGATGAAATATGACACTGCCTTTTATTCACCTTTTATACACAGTAAAAGAAACAGAAAGCTATAGGGAAACTTTTTCTTTTTTAGAAATCTCCGCCAACCACAGAGCAGATAAGGGATCGCGGATGCCGTCAACTCGCGCGCGCCCTCTGCTGGCCGGTGTTGCGAACGCCACCGTAGCAGAAAAAACATGGGAGAGGCACCCAGATATTTAAGATTATTAATAAAAAAACACATATACTATCATGCATAATTTTACATATCATGAAATGAAAACTATGGTTTCATTGTGGCTTCATAAGAACAATAATATACCCAGTTGTTCAGCAGAGTGCTTGCTGGTAACGTGTCAGGCACAGGGGTCACCTTATCAAGGATCTTGGTTTGGGGGGGAGGCAGACCCTTCAGCAGGCAATGACCATACCATGGTCCAGTGTGATGAGGGACCAGAGTGACGACCCGTAATCATCTTCAAGAGAGAGCAGTTACAAAACTCGAGAGGCTGAGACAGGAGGGATCACCACAACTTTGAAGCTAGCCTTGGCCACATAGTGAGTTCAAGGCCAGCCTGGGCTATGTAACAAGACTCTATCTCAAAAACAAAACAAATAAGTCCACTTGGGTTTAGGGCCTCTCATTCAAACGGGCTTTTTCCTGAAACTGAAGTGACCCATTGGTGGGTATGCAAGATCAGTGGGGAGGGTCTGGTGTTACCCGTAATTTCTGGGAGGGCGCTCGCTCTGCACGCATGAGTTCCTGGCTCTGACACCAGCACCATGACAAGGGAAGAAAAGGATTATTGATTTTTTTAAAAAAATATGCCAAATTCAAAGCAGCTTTTCCCTGCAGCTGGGTTTTATAGCTCTCCCCACTCCAACTTTTCCTTGCTCCTGATTCCACACATGCCAGATGGTTTGGTTGGCTGCAGGCATTTTGGGGATCCTAGCAAGGGAAACTTGAGCTAGGACTAGGCTTAGCACTGATTTAGTGATACATATTTATGTGATTTGTAGCTTCTTCCTTTAAGTTACTGCTGGCTCGGCCAGGAAAGGGAGTTTCGAGGAATCTGCGCTCATACACCTGACTGGGATCAAAGTCAGATGCATGGCAGTTCAAACTTATTCTTTGGCACCCAGCACCAGAAAGTGCAAGAAGGGCACATTAATGTATAGGACCAGAAATAATCTGAGGAATTCTCCAAATCATCAGCCACATACAAAATTAAATTTTCATTCTAACTGATGACTGCTCAAAACGCAAGTTGTCTTCTGGCAAGAGCTCAGATACACTAACGCAGCCCTGCGTTCTCTATCGCCGCTTTCATTGAAGAGCAGCATTCATTCCCTTCCCTTGGACACTGGGCTGGTTCAGTGTTCGCTTTGAACAAGGTGATGTTGGGTGACATCCAAATCTGGGCCTTAGATACCATGCTTTCAGCTCTTGGGCACTCAGAATGCTCTATCATGCTGCCCAGACGACAGGTTCTTAAAATTCCAATTCAGGAGGAAAAGCTCTGTGCAGAGGAGAGGTGCTCAGCCAACAGCCAGCTAAAGTGGCCTGCAGAGGCCTCCTGGGTGTTGTGACCCAGTGGAGAGCAGAGGCTGGCAGCTCCACCGTACACTGTCCAGCAGATGGTCCACCAAGTTACGCCATGGGCCCAGAGCACTGGGGTAACAAATGTCTACTGTTTTTCTACATTATGAAGTTCACAACATGTCATTACTCAGCAACAGATAACCCTAACAATATCAAGGATGTATATTATTAATCTATCTCTGGGCTCATGAAAATGGGTATGTATGACATAGACTCTTACAATGATTAGATTTGTCAGCTTTCTAATCTATTGTTTAAATCAGAACAAAAAGAAAATAGAGGTAAAGGGCCAAAAGGAGTTTCTTTCAGATAGGACCGACTCTACTGTATTTACAGTGTGAAGAGGGGTGAGTGAGTAGAGGCGAAGGTATCAAAGTGAGGGGAATGCCTCAGTGAATTCTTGGGTGAACCAACAACGAAGTTCTTTAAGACCAACAACGGAGGCCCTGACTTTGTCCAGGACAGTGAGAGTGGTAGAAATGGAGTAGGTAGAAAAGATGTTGTTTAGCTTAGCAAACCTTTATCTCAAGGTAGCTTGCTTAAAATAACTAATATGTGACCAAGGAAAATGAACTTTTTTTTTTTTCTGCATTTTAGGGAAAGGTCTACAGGGTGTTCCGGGTCTCATCACTAGATCTGACTTGTAGTGATCTGCCTGTTTACAGCCTCCCAAGAGCTGGGATTATAGGCGTGCGCCATCACGTCCAGTCTCAATCACCCTCTCAGGGCGCCCCTGGAGTGGGGCTGGCATGGCAGGCCCAGGGATTGAAACCCAGGCCCCTGTGCCTGTTTGCAGGTGCTTTAATGAAAAATGAACTCATTTGAGACTATTTATTTGTTTATGACAGGGTGTTGCTAAGTAGCCCAGGCTGGCCTCAAACTCTTGTTCTTCCTTCTGCAGTCTTTGGAGCACTAGGAGCCCAGGCGGATGCCGCCATGCCCAGCCCTTTATTTCTTGGCTTTGTGAGTTGAACTGGAATACAGCATTTTTTTTCTCTACTAAAATGATAATGATAATAATAATAATAACAGAAAGAAATGAAGGCAACATCCTAAAACTATAGAATTTCTTTGTCTCATTAAAAGTTCTTAAATGTTAGGGGCTGGGAAGATGGCTCAGTAGAATAAGTGCTTCCCTGGCAAGCGCAAGGGTTTGAGTTCAATCCCTGGTTCCACAAAAAAAAAAAAAACAAAAACAAAAACAAACAAACAAACAAACAAACAAAAAAACCCAGAAAAAAGTTCTCAAATGTTTACAGTGGAGTTTTGTGGAATACTTGTAGAAGTGTTACATGGATCATTTCTTTTTGGGCAGTTTGTAAGTTAATTCTCAGCAAAAAAATGTCAGTATCTATTAAGAAAAATGAAGAACAGATAAGTTTTTGGAGAAAAAATAATCTTCATTCAGAAACTATTTTGGGCTTTAAAATTTGGCAGTTAAAAGCAGTACTTAATTTTACCTGGAAATACTTAGTACTTTCAAGTCACTATATTTGATGTGAACTTAAATTACTTCTTGAAGACACAAGAAAAATCACAGCATGATTTTTAGAAGTTGAATTTTTTTTGGTGGTATCAATTATTCCAAAGCATCTTTTCCCAAGTCTATCAAGTGTTTACTCTAAATGCTGAGAAAGTAGAAATGACAAGACAGGCATGTCTCTGTTGCCTGGAGTTTGCACTTAGGTATATACAGAAAACAAAATCAAGCATCATTAAATGAGTAAAATTTTAGAGAGACCCAGTCAGGTGCAGGGGACCAAGGTTTGATCCCTAACTCCACAAGCCTTACCAGACCTGCCCTGAAGGCAGCCTGAGCCAGCCAAAAAAAAAAAAAAAAAAAGATTTTAGAGAGAAGCAAGAGGGCAAACAGCAGGAGCAAGTGAAGGCTGGAGAGGCCAGGGCTGCAGGGAGGCGGTGGGGCATGGAAGCGGTGGGTTCAGTGGGCCGGCGTCTGGCCTAGCAGGCGCCCTTCTCTGAGGAGCACTGAATCTGCAACATGTACAGTGAGGGGCCTGAGAGTTGGGGATGCACCTTCCACATAGAAACCCTGTGCAAACGAGGTCACCCCTCATGCTCTAGCGATGCAGGAGAACGCATGGGGTGGTGGAACTGAGACCCACATGAGCCTCAGTGAAAATCCCAGGGACCTCCCTGGGCTTTGGGTTTGGGTAAGCTGGCACTGAAACTGCTGTCTGCTGTCTGTGATAGTGGGGGAGGTCAACTGACGGTGAGTGGCCGGATCATTACACCCAGCTGAACTGAACCAGCGTGGTGCTGGGCGTCGGATGCCCACCTGAGGGTTGTTACTGGCAGCATAAGAGGCAGAACTGGTGAAGCTGATGAGAGGCTCATAGGGAAGGTGTTAGGGAGCTGCTGGTTCTCTTGGGCTATTCTGCTGGGGGACCTTATCATACTGGCTTTCCTGATGGATTTGGCTCCTCTCATTGTCAAAGGAGCTCAGGACCTCATTGTTGCTGATGATGGCTGTGGTAGTTTAGGGGAACTCTGCATTTTGAGCATTGTTTTCTGACTCCAATGCAGATCCCTCAACCTGCTACCACAGACCCTCCATCCCTATGACATAGACGTCTAGCTTTCACCACAGAGCTTTGGGCCTTTCTGGAGTGGATTCATGAAGCAGACCCACATGAGACATTGTTGTGGGCTCCAGACCTCCAATTGGACTTGTGGGAGGCACTGTTAAGGGCTCTGGGTCTTCAGCTGGACTCATGCAGGACAGTATGACAGGCTCCAGGCCCACAGCTGAGTTCTTTGGGCTTTAGTGTGTGGATAGATTTCCTGCACTCTTTGTATATGATTCTTTGAGTGATTCATTATAAAATAACCTTATAAATGGTGTCCTGTATTGCATTCTTCCTTAAAAAACCTCAAACCACTACAGCAGTGAACCACTTCTTGGTGAGGAAAAGACGGGTGGAGAATACTGTGTGCAAAGATTTGGGCAGGGGTGTGGAGGACAGAGAGAAAAAGAAAGAAGGCAGCATCTCAAATAGGAACTGCGGAAATGCAAGGAGGGCAAATGAAAGAGGCACAGTCCCAGGTGGAGCCACTTTATTTCCCAACAAGATTCCAGGCAAGGGAAAGCCTTCCCACCTCCCACTGGATTTTCATTTTACAAAACATATTTGCTCCTAAAATCCTTCATAAAATCTGCCTTCCCTCTGCTGTGGGAAACAGGCAAAAAGTCAAAGGTTAAAAGGTCATGCATAAAACATTATATCCACCAAGATAGTTATACAATAATCTTAAATTCTTCACAGGTTAATGACAAAACATTAAGATTAATTTATACTTCACTATTATTTTACAGCACTTCAGGTTTTTTCTTCATATGTTAATGTTCCTGTTTCACAGACAACATTATAAAAAGATTATCAACTTCATCATAAAATAGAAAAACAAAACAAACTTATACACTAGAAAAGAACTACAGAGCACAAACACTGTCACAGGAATAAAAGTGGAAAGAACACTGAACTCAAGTAGTTCACCAGAAACAGAGGCTGACCCTTTTTCACTCCCTTTTCATTTGAGAGCTCTTCCGAAATCTGAAAGCATTTGTTGTCTTTAACCACTACAGAATTTGGCTATAATTCTAGGAAAAATGTGATTTTTAAAGGAACTCTTAAGTCCAGGCATGGTGGCACACACTTGTAATCCCAGCACTCCGGAGGCTGAGGCAGGAGGACTGCTGAGTTCAAGGCCATCCTGAGCTACAAAGCTGAGTTTGAGGTCAGCCTAAACTCCGTCTCAAAAATAATAAAATTTAAAAAATAAGATAAATAAAGGAACTTTTGTGTTATATATCCTCTTTCTTAGAAGTAGAAAAATTTGAATTAAGATTCTTTCAATGGTGTCACAAGACTAGTAATGGGATGTTGGTGTAGTTTAGTGGTAGCGTGCTTGCTGAGTTTGCTGAGGCCCTGGGCTCTGTCCCCAGCAACACCCCTAAAAAACATATCCTACAAGGAAGGTCACTATCATAGAATGAGAACTAAAATTTTGGTTTCTTGGGAAAATAAATCTTCACTGATGCATTTGTTTATGTATATGAAATTACAACTTACCCCCCCCCGCCCCCCCAAAAATTACCAATACAATTTGTTCAGTCTGAGAAAATGGTTGGGATTTCTGGGTAGAAGAGAACTCAAAGATTAGGTAACTCAGCTCTCTGATTTTAGAGGAAAGAGAGAAGAGATCCAGAGATGACAGATGAGTCACCTAAGTCCAAGCTAAGTTCGCCAGCAAGGCAGCTTGCATGATTATTCTTTTTTTGTTTTGGTACTGGGGAGTGAACTCAGCACCTTGCTTTTGCAGGGCAGGTGCTGACACCACTGAGCTATCTCCCCCACCTGTTACACACACAGCTGCACACACGTGGTGGCACTGTCCTGTGTTACGCACACAAAATACCACTATCTCTTACAGTATAAGAAAAGTAAGTACGCAGCTTTTTATCTGTTACCTCACGGCTAGAGAGGTGGAAGGGCCTCCTTTCCTTCCACGTGCAGCTGCACCACCGCTCCCTGCATGCCCTAAAAGTAGTGTGAATAGACGTGAAGTGGGAGGGGCAGGAAGGAGTGCAGCGAGCTCCACCCAAGGCAGAAGTGCAGTTTCCTGCTGGCAGTGCAGACTTTACGCGAGGGTGAGCTTCGGCTGCTGGGACTTCTAGACTTGGCTGGGAGGATACGATGAGGCCTGCAGACAGTGGTCGGCAACGTTTGCCTGCCCCCACCCAGAAGATGTGAGTAAGGGCTCCTCTGACCACAAAGAACAGAGCGGAGCAGTGTATCTTGACTAATGTTCTAAAATACGGGTTGAGTATCTCTTCTTTGAAATGCCTGGGACCAGAAGCACTTTGGGGTTCTTTTGGAATTTGGAATATCTATGCACGGATACTGAAATAACTTAGTGATAAGACCCAAATCTAATTAATATACATTTTACATATACTCATATGTTAAGGTTATATACACTTATGGGCTGAAAATAAGTTTCAACAGTATATATATATATATATATATATATATATATTTAGGACAGGGTGTACAGGGTGAACAGGGTGTACAGCACAGATTGGACTCATAATGATTCTTCTGTTTACAGCCTCCCAAGTGCTGAGATTACAGGCAAGTGACACCATGCCCAGTCTCAATTGCTGTCTCAGTGTGCTCCAGTGGCGGGGCCGGCATGAAAGGCTGACAATGTTTTTAGTAATTTTGAGCATGAAACCCATTTTTATGGTATGAGTAGAACATGGTCACTCATACCTGTAATTCCAGCTATTTACGAGGCTGAGGCAGGATCGTAGAGAGTTCAAGGCCAGTCTATGCAATTGAATGAGAATCTGCCTGAAAATAAAAGGCAGGGGATGTAGCTAGGTGGTAGAGCACCTGCCTCCCCACCCATGAGATGAGGCCCTGGGTTCAATCACGAGCCAGACTGTAGCTCTTCAGTATATTTCAAATGTATTGAAAAAAATCTTCGTGTGTATAATTTTCTACTTGGGACATCATGTGAGCACTTGAAGTGTCAGATTTTGGATGAGGGATGCTCAATCAGCACAAACTTAGATATTCTTATTAGGTGCAGAGTTTCTAATTATTTTATCTTGTATATGAATATAAATATCAAAATATTTTCCCATTATATAGTACTATTAATTTCTATTTTATCTCTTTCCATAAAATTACATGTGCATATAATTTGCAGGTAGTTTTAAAAATACCATTGCTTTTAATACTTATTACAGATTTTTTTTTTTCAGGAAAATCCTAAGTCTAGCTATATATAGTAACATTAAATAACTTAAAAAAATAAACAATACATTATATTTTACCAAAATAGTTACATTTTAAAGCCATATAAGTGAAAAAGTTGAGTTTTTAAGAATAGATTAGACCTTTTAAAGGTATTTTTTCATTAGGGAAAAGTATTTTAAATTAATAGTAAATGTACTTTATTTCCTGACTATATCAAATATATGCACACTGCTCTTGGTAATTTGTGCCAGAGCATTTTTATGAAACAATAGGTTGTTTCCTTTGTCTGTTTTTACTTATTTTACAGAGGAAAATTTATTCTAAATCTAAATAAGTTTGTTCCCAAAAGATTTCCCCATGGAGACAATGTAACTAAACAATAACAAAAGTTTAATAATGTACATATATCCAGTGCATGCAGCCTCCTATTTCCTAATATAGTAGTAGAAAATAACTTTCAAGTATCATTTAAATGGAACTGGTCATAAAGATAGCTATCTCATAAAGTTAACACTCAAGGGAAAGGAAATCCTTCGGGAGCCCGTCATGCTTTCCAGCCACTGCTGAAATTCCCATAGGAAACAAAACCTTCTACAGAGAAGCATGGGCACTTGGTCCCCGGCATGGAGCTAAAAGTGCACACGTTTATCACTGCTCTGAGCCCAATGTCAGCTCTAGCAAGTTGGAGAGCTCCTGTTTCTGGAACTCATCTAAGGCCATTCTGTCATCCACACCTGCTAGCTTCTCTTTTGAAAAGACCACCGCCTCCGGGAGGCAGGGCCTGAGGCTCTCTCCAGCCCTGCTGCTGCATCTTGAAGCTGTGGATCTCAGTGGTAGTTGGCTACGACAAAGAACACAGAGCATGGCCCACTTTGGAAACCAAATTCAGATACTTTTGCCCTTGCTCAAATTCATTTTTTAAAATTAGATTATCATAAAGTCTGCAGAGAATAGAGAATCCAAGACCCACAGGTATCAAGGGGGGCAGGGATTAAGCAACTAAAAATTCCATGTCTTTGCAAAGCAGATGCAGGAGGTCAAGAGGAGCTTGGGCCTTTGGGAGGTTTTACTCCTTCACAGGTTTTGATCCAGCCACTTGATGTAACTATTCCTAGTCCGCATGCCCACAGAGAAGTTGGTAGGCCAGCTCGTGAAAATCATGCACCCGTGGAAGCCATCCTCAAAGTGATCGAGGGTCACCTCCACCCCTGCACTCTCCAGGCGCTTGGCATACATGATCCCGTCGTCTCTCAGGACGTCGTGCTCACACGTCAGAATGTAGGTCTTTGGGAGGTGCTGGAGCTCATCCTGGTCTGCAATGAGTGGGGAGGAGCGGGCGTCCAGCAGCTGAGGGATCTCCTGCACAATCCTGGCATTGCCCGTGGTCTGCACAACAGGCTTGTAGTTCTTTGTGATGGACGCAGGCAACAGGGAGGTCCAGTTTAGACGAGCCCTGAGGGCAGCAGCCTCTTCTACCTCCAGGGATGTGTGATTGTTCATGATCATCGCCTGCACAAAGTCATAGCTGCCTTTGAAGTAGTCCACCCAGTACTTCACCATGACGTAGCGGGGTAGGATGGGAGTGTTCACATTCTGCTGGTAAGAGGGTGTATTAAAATCTAATGCTTGGAGGACTGGATAGATTAATGCTTGCAGTTTGAGCTTATTCCTTAGGCTGGGATCTTGACTGAACTGAAAAAGAAACACGTCATTTCATTTTGCGTGATTCCTTTTATGGGAAGGACACCCTCAAGGTAGCTTTGGGTATTGCTTTGAGTCAGTCAAAGGAATCCATTTTACATTTCTACCAGGCATGGTATCATGTAATATAGTTTAAAATTAAACACTTCTCCACCACTACCCTATCAAGCTGCTGGGATTTATTAGGAAACCACGCTGTTTGTAATTCATAGCTTTGAATGAACCCAGGATATGTGACCTCTGAGGTCTTCACTCTCATTATATCTATCCTTTGGCACTTAGCACACACCTTGGTAGATATTATGGGTGGATAATCTAGGCATCTCATTTAATTTGATTCTGCACAAAGCCCCAGAAGGCAACAACATCCTAGGGAGATGAAAACGAGGCTTGCTCATCCAGAGGAGAGAGATAGTAAAGCTGAATGAACAGACAGCAAGACTCCAAAGGGTTTTAGTGGAAACCCTCTGATGAGCACTTACTCTTCACACTCGGTGAGAGGGAGAGTTTAAATAATGCTGGCAATGCGCATCCATTCTACTGAATGAGCACAAGCCGCAGAATGAAGCCGAAATGGAAAAAGAAGTGAACCTCCCAGCTCTGCAGCTATCAGCTCACCTGTGGCTCGGGTCAGTGTGATTACGTCACGGTGTTATGCTTTGTGTCTAGCTGTCCCCCCAAAGCCTCATGCAGTCATGGGGCCCCTTCAGGAGGTTGTGACTGATGCTTGAGCCAGTGCTGGGATTACGGGTATGAGTGCCCTGGGGTGGATACTCTGCATTACAACACAAGGAGGGGAGTGAGGCTGGCCAGCTGCCTGAGCTGCTGCCACTCCCTTTGTGCTCTGCTCTTTGCCACCTTCATAAACTGTCACTCTTTGCTGTGTGCTACTCTGCCTTGGAGCCAGCCGAGTATTGACTGAGGCCTCCACCAACTGTGAGCTAAATAAACCTTTCCTTGCCTAATTTTGAATGTTGGGTATTTGTCCCAGCAATGAGAGAAGAGTAACTGAGATACATGGTACGTCCGTAATTCTATCATCTCATATTATACACTTGTCATATAAGATCCTAAAGGAAACTAGCTAGGTCACTGTGCTTCATAAGTAGCTAATCGATCTTTATGCTAACCTCAACGGTGTGGTTTGCTTTGTTCTGGGACTTTAAAAACTCTGTCCTCAGGTAAGACGCAACTGCTCTATAAAAGCAAAAGGAATCACTTGGGAGTATGACCGCAGTGAGTCCCTTTAACAACACTGCAGCCAGACACGCTGCATGCATTTTCCTGTGGCTCACAAAGGGTTGTGGGCATTATCCCTATGCTGTTTCTCTCTGAGCTGGGGTCTGGACTAGACCCCAAGTCTGCCTGACTTTAACACCTATATTTGGACACAAGAGTAGCAAATGTGATCATGTCACACAAAATCAAGTACTTTATTATTAGCTAATAATTATTACAATGGCTCATAATTAATCAAGCAAAGGAGAAAAAAATAACCAAAGTGTATCACAAATAAAACGGAAGATGCTACTTAAACATACCAAAAAGAATGTGGAAGTGAAAAAGCAGAAATGCTCTCTTAAGTTGGTTAATCTATAAGGTGAAAATGTGCTTATTTTTCAGTTTGTACAGCTGCCAAACATTAAGTGCTATCAGAGCTAGAGGTGGCTTTCATTGAATTTAGCCAGGTAAAACTCAGATCAACATGTGTAATATGACATCTAAAACAACTGAAAAAAGGTATTTTTTTCCTTTTTGCATTAAAAAAAAACTTTTGGGAAACAATGTTTTGAGGTTCTGAGAAGACAATCACAGAAAACGGAATACAGGCAAAACCAGCACGTTTTGCAAAGCAAATCTGGAGGCGGGGGCGGTGCTGACACTCACGCTGTCCCTCAGGAGCAGAGGAGCCCTCGCGCTCTCAGTCCTTGCTAACGAGGGCTATAAGCAGGGCCGCAGCATGCTGGAAGCTCCCTCCTTCCGTCTTGCTGCTGGGCAGGGAGGTCCATGCGTGGAACCCCAGCTACTCAGGAGGCAGGGGCAGGATCTCAGGCTGGAAGCCAGCCTGGTCACGTTAGTGAGACCCTGCCTCAAAATGAAATAAGCTGCTGGGTAGCCAGCAGCCGGCACAGTGTGTCGGCCACCACTGAGGCAGCAGGACTTAACCCGCTGGCTGGAACCGCACTCTACACCAGTGCAACAGGGCAACGTGTTACCTGCTGTCCAAGGGCAGCGGCCAAGTTCCCGCCAGCGCTGTCACCAGAAACTCCGACTCTGCCGGGGTCAACCTTATACTTCTCCAAGACCTCTGGCTGCAGGAAGTACTTTGTGGCACGAACCACATCGTGAATTTGCTCAGGAAAATAAACCCGTGGGACCAGCCTATATCTGTGAAGATAAAAATGGTATTCATTGAAGGACATCACCAAATTTCCGTAAGCTATGTGAAGTTTAAAAGAAAGACTAATTTCCTTGAAGCTAGGGATATGAAATTAAATACAAATATAAAATATAAAAATAAATTTTGAAAATTTCCTTAGTTTAAAAGTGCAACAATTTAGGGCCAGCCAGATAGCTTAGCAAACTAAAGTGCCTGCTCAGGTGGAGTGCAGCGGCTGGGGTTCCATCCAGTATGCAGTGCCTGCCCCGCCCCCACAGCAAGCTGGGACAGCAATAGAGACTGGGCGTGGGGGCACACACCTATAGTCCCAGTGCTTAGGAGGCTGAAAACAGGAGAATCACTATGAATCCAACCTGTGTAGTAAGACCCTGTAGACCCTGCACTAAATACATAAAAAAGTAACAATTTTGTGTTAGCAGAAGACCTCATTTTCGTGATAAGCCACTGAACAAAGCTACCAACAACTCAAAAAGGAAACTTTAAAAGGCCGGTGTTAGCTGAGTGCGGTGGTATAGGCCTGTTGTTTTGGTTGTTCTGGAGGCTGAGGCAGGAGGATCTTGATTCTGAGTCCAGCATGGGCTACACAAGACCCTCATCTCAAAACAAAAACAAAGGCTGGAAAAGCTCATTGCTAGAAAACTTGCCAAGCATGCCCAAGGCCTTGAGTGCAGTTCCTAGCCCTGCCAAAACAGAAAAACAGAAACGGGCAGTGCTGATTAATACAGTGCAGCTAGCATAACAACAGGTTTCGACACTGTGTTCACAATGCCTCTGGGTTAGGCAACTCAGCAGCATCAACAGCGTCACAGACCTCATATTTAATAAGTCCATATGGCCATCTTCATAGTTTATTTGGTAAATAAAATAATATTGTGCTCTGCTGAAGAGGTCAATGGAAAGAGGTGTAGAAGGACCTTCTCTCAAACTGATAAAAGTCACTTAAGATAAACCTGCTGCCTACATCATACCAAATGGAAAAAAAACTGAAACTGCTGCCTGTCAGGAGCAGGACAAGAGTGTTCACTATCATCCCTCCTGATTAATACTGTGCTCAGGACTCCAGCAGAGCAATCAGGTAAGCGAGAAACACAAGGAAGAGGAAGGAGTACATCACCCTTCACCTAGAACTCGCAGAGGGCTCCTCCTGCAGGCTGACTTTAAACCTAAGCAACACACACTGGCTGGAAAGCACATGAAGTGGCCAGCTTTAACCATCTGTGTTTGCCCCACAGTCTGGGACCGAGCCTCTAGGACATTGCTCGCGCTCTCTCCCTTCTGCCACACTGCCACACTGCCACACTGGAGTTCTTTGTGGTCCTGCCCCACAGAACGTGTAAGAATCCTGCTTTTGTCTAATGCCCAGTCATTATTTTCGTATCCATGTGGCTGGTCCTGGCAGGCAGCACTTTCTCAGCCACCTTCCTGCCTCTCGGTGTTCTGGAGCCTTCCCTGGAGGCTGTGGCTGAAGCCGGCCTCTGAGGCTGAGCGGCTGGGCAGGACCACCTCCCACTCGGGTGTGCTCCCTGCGCCACATGACTGTCCCTTATTACAGAGCGCTCTTGTGTTTCCTCTGAAGGCTGGCATCAGGAGCTGGTGTGCAGGTCATGGTGTTTTCAGTATCTACAAAGGATCGAGGCCTAGGACCATCCGGTAAGCCTTAATTTTTTTTTTTTTCACATGAACACAATTTCAGCTTGCAAATGAATAAACTGAGGTACTAAAAAGTTACTTGACTTATAAAATAAGTCAAACACAGACCAAATAAGGTAGGAGAGAAAATACCTAATTAAAATTCAAAATCTTATTTGAGACTCGGGTTTTTTTATTTTCATCTTACAAACAGAAAGTTTATTTTCAGAAACAAATTTTTAAAACTCCCCTATAAAAGGCCATTTATTTTTTTCTTACTTAAAATCTCGCTGTCTGATTGAACATTTTGTCCTGAATGAAACATTCAGGACGGATACAATCAAATAAACAAATACTTCAGAAATATTAATTATTATATTTAGAAATTAAATTCGGTGATAAATTATCTTAGTGGCTTCCAGACAGCAGATAAAAATATGTATTTTTAAAAATCTGTGGTGATCAATTAGTCAACCAAATTTTTTTTGCTGCCGAAGTCTTCTACACCTTGCGCAGAGGAAATAGGTTACACCACTTTCCCAGCAGGTGGCAACGTCACACAAGCGTCTAGTTTGGGTCCTGCGGTAGCTACAGTGTTACCCAGTTGAATTCTTAACTTTTAGATTAACAAAGTGAACTTCATGATAAGTTGTGAAAATCAAGACAGTTTTATTTCATTACTATCCCACATACCATGATAAGCAGTTTCCTCGTTGCCCTGGGATACACATGTGAGTTAAACAGAACTTTCTAGTGCTGTTTTAGGAAAGGTTGTGGGACCTTTGGGTCAGGGGACACTGGTCATCTACAAGAGTATGCTAATGTGTCCCCTC
>NW_004524631.1:3681807-3691489 GCF_000260255.1 Octodon degus | reverse complement strand
TTTTTATTTATTCATTTGGTATAGGGTCTCACTGTGGAGCTCAGGCTCATAGTGATCCTCCTGCTTCAGCCTCCTCAGTGCTGGGATTGGTGGCTGGCTCAGTGCGCCCGGGGTGGGGCTGGCACTGCATGCGGTACCAAGGAGTGAACCTGGGCGGGTCCTTGTGCTTGCCAGGCATTAGACCGCCGAGCTATCTTCCCAGCCCTGAAGACCCATATTCTAGCCCTGCCTCTTTGTTCAAGCTGGAAATGTTTGTTAACTCAGTAAAAAAAGATACTATTCTTCCACAGATGGAATTAGATGTTATTAGGTCACCCACTGGGGTAGGAACCTTCAAAGTAGATGAAATTCACCTGAGATGTATAACAAAGTTTCATAGGCTATTCATAAACAAAGAAACCATCAAGTCAAGAGGAAAAACAGTTCTTGTTTAATTTTAAAAACTGTCGATCTTGAAGTAAAGCAACCGTATGCACGTCCGTGTGTCTGCCTCAATTTGCCAGTTGACTTCTGGGAGAGGCCTCTGCAACATGGGCTGGGCTGCCCGACTATCCCTACACACACCCCCTACTGGCTGAGCAAAATTCAGCATATGCACAGGCACGAGGGTCAATCAGTTGAATACGTATGTACAGTCTGGATCGTTCATCCTTTTCCTCCTACATCAGACACCTGGTGAAGTGCTCTACAGAAGTGTTTCACTAAGCTCTGAGTCAACCTGTGAGCTTAAAGAGAAGAACACAGGCTCAGGGACGAGGGGCACCATCCCTGTCTACAATAATTAGGGTTTATTTTGAGATAGCTAAATTGCCCAGACTGCGAACTTCATTCACAAATGACTTCCTAACCAATGGTCTCTCTCTCTTTAATATATTTTCTTTCTTCTATATTTAGAACAGGGTCTACAGGGTCTCACTACATAGATCAGACTTGTAATGATTCTTCTGTTTTCAGCTTCCCAAGTGCTGGGATTACAGGTGTGTGTCACCACGCCGTCTCAGTGCACCCCAGGGGCAGGGCTGGCACGGCATGATGGGGATCGAACGCTGACCGCTGCACTCTGCCTAAGCAGGCACATCAGTCCAGTGAGCTATATCAGGCCTGCCCTCTTTAATATATTTTCAATCTTCAAAAACCACAACGTTTGCCAGGAGCGATGATGCTTGCCTATAATTCTAGCAATGAGGAGGCTGAAGAAGGATTGCTTCAAATTCATGGCCATCCTGAGCTACAAAGTGAGTTCAAGTCAGCCTGAACTGCACAGTGAAAACCTGTCTTGACAAACAAACAGACAAACACCAGCAAAATTCTACCACCTTTACAAACTGCAGATAAAAGCACTACAATCTCAAAACTGTAGGGTTTCTAACAGCTTAGAATACTTCCTACGATTTCACTGTTTGTGCAAAATTCTCAAAACAAAATACATAGTCCTGTGCAGGACTCATGGGACATACCTGACAACATGTCTCTTGCCTCCCAAAGAAAAGTTTAAAGATATATTTTATATCATTTACATGTAAGATATATGCCATGTAGCACTGGCCATGATGGGGGAAAGTAATAAGCTTTAAAGAAAATTCAAAAGAAGCTGGGTGTAGGGGCACAAACCTAGAATCCCAGCACTGTGGGAGGTAGGAGGACCTCAGGTTTGAGCCTGGCCTAGACAGAATGACATGAATATGAGGCCAAGATTCCAAGAGAGCTAAGTGAGACTATCTCTCAAAATGATCTCAGCTGGAAAGTATGTGTACCACCTTCTGTGAGAGGGAAGGACAGAGTTCACTGCATGTCGGGCCAGCTAGGTGAAAGGTGTGACAGTCTGTTAGGAAATGACTTCCTAATGGAGTCAGTCCATGGCGGGAACAGAAGTCTCACTGCTTCTCAACTTTCTCCCCCTTTCACCTCCTCCCAAGAAGAGTTTCGGAGATTCACCCCGAAGCATCACCAGGATGCCTCGCCAGAGTCCTAGACACGCAGCGACTGAGCCTAGAATCATGTTCTATCTAAACAAGGTAAAGCACTGAGGATCGGTTCCCCACTTCTGGGGCTCAGGGATAGTTGACTTGTGTGACAAATGGGAGGCCATGTGTGTTCAACCCCTAGCACCAAAAGGACAGGGACATACACACACCACTGACAATATTTATCTACATCAATAGCCATCATCCTCAGGCTCTCTGTGTTTGCCTAAGCTGCCTCCTCCATTCCATTCAGAGGCAAACCTTGTTTTAACCTCAAGGGCAAAGAGAGCCACAGAAGCCCAAGCAGGCTTGGTGCTGTGTCCTTCTAGCGTTCTTTCTTGGTGTGGTTCCAGAAGCTAAAGATAGCTCTGCAAAGTCCAGGTGTGAGAGGGACCAGGCTTCAAAGCTCACAGAGGCTTTCAGTCATGGGCATTTCACACCACCACTTGTGAAACTCCAAAATATCTAAGCCACAAGACAGCACTCAGTAGGTTTATTTTTAATTTTATTTTAGTAAGACATTAGTTAACTATGTCTAGGAGGAGTGAATCATTAGTTAATGACAGTGAGGTAAATAACTTACTTCTTTAGAAGAAACCTGTTCTGATTTAGGTCTAAAATACACCTCCCCCATCTCGTATTCTTGGAGATGGGGCTCTGGAAGGTGGTCAGATCATGGGGTGCCACGCTGAGCAGTGGGTTAAGCCATTAATGACTTCATAGTTGAGTATGCTGGTGGAGGAGGGAACTGGACAGAGGTTGGGCACGGCGGGCACAAGTGAGAGGGTGCATTCTTATCCTCGGTTCCTCTTTTTTTTCCCAGCTGCCGTGGGTTGAGCTCCATGACTCCCTTTCTTCTTGGTGCGTCTGCCTTGGAGTCAACCAACCGTGACTAAATCCACCAAAACCATGAGTCAAAATTCATCTGCTTTACACTGCACATCTCAGCTTTTGTCCCAGCAAAAGAAAAGTGACTAATACAACACCACAGTATTATCTCTCTGTAGTGTTAAATTATTTATGATGCTATTTAGGCTTGCTATCGTTGGCGTGACTGAGTGAGAGGCATGTTTTGAGCAAACCTCCTGCTGCTGCTCTTGAGTGAAACTCTTCAGAACTCAATCTGCCCACCTTTGGGGGTACTTGAATGAGGGTGATAAGTGGGGATTCTCTGTCCAGGACTCTGGGGAAGAGCAGGACAAGGAGAAAGGAGAATTTCATAACAAGGGCACTGTCGTTTCCTGTTTTTCAGATTGTGTTAAATGGACCACTACTAATGCAGATGTGTCTTCCACTGTGCCTCACGGAGGCATTATGATTTTGTCATCTTGCATTTTTGTGTGATTTTATAGATAGAATAAAACAGAAGCATCAAAATCCTATTGCCTATAACTCCATGGGCATCAATCTAAGACCAGAGTTCCAGTATCTTGTCTGTCTGCATTAACAAGTCTTCCTTAAAGCTCTGAAAAGACATAAACTCCTCTCTTTATCACCATCTGACCCCTGACATTTGGTGGAATGTGACAAAGTCTAAGGCATTTACATTGTAAAACAGTTCACAAATGCAGTAAAAAAATTAACTGAGAGAGAAACACAACTTCAGTTTCCCACACTGAAAAAAGGGAGGTAGAGCTCTTGTAGAGTTTAATAATGTCCAATGTACACAACACTTTATTATCTTGCATTTTACTTTTTAAGAAAAGATACTAAATACTTCTTGTTCTTTCTGCCTTATGGTTCTAGTACTGTGTTTTACTTAACAGGCTAGAAGTAAAAATGACACTGTGTTATAACTAACCTGCACTGAGATTTATAATGATTATAAAAGTCTATCAGTGCTAAGCTAAGAAGATCGTGCTAAGCTATGTGAATGAGGAAACACCCATGTAACTGAGGTAAGGTGAGCTTTTTCCAGGTATTTCCCAAACACAGTGCATAGCAACATTGTAGAAGATACTAAGTAGATCAGGAACAATATTTACTTATTTTTTTAGAACTAAAGGCCTTTACCTGCCTCAATGGCTAGGTCTGTCCCCAAACCCTGGTGGCACCAGCACAGGTGACATGAAGCGAAGGCGTTCCAACTCCTGGTGCTTGCATCACACAAATAGCATTTGTGCCCAGGGCTGCCAGCACCTGCGCCTGTCTGCTTCCATGGCCCATACTCCTCCCCAAGGCCATGACTGGTGATACCACAAAGCCTCAACCCCACTGAACACTGCTGCAGACCTCAAGGAGGAGGAGCAGCAGGAGGCAGACGGCTCCCCTGCTGGGAGGAGGTGGAATAAGCAGTGCCCCAAGGGCCTACCGTGCACTCAAAGACTCTCAGAACCACGCACCACCAGAGGCATAAGCCCTCCTATCTGCCTTTCTCACATGCACACCTCTGCCTCCTTCCTCCTCCCAAGCCTTCTCACCACACCCCTGTGCACTCTGAAAAGCAGTGCATCATCTAGATATGACCTGTGGATCCTCGAGGGCTCAAGGCAAGCATGACTCTGAGATGCCTTTTGTGCCCTTCACACTAGGTACTGCCTTGCCTAGGTGGCACAGGAAACTGAATTCCGGCCAGATGGCCTCCAGCTCTCCTCCCCCTTCTCCTTCCCACCACTTGCGACACTGAACATCATGTGTCCAGGGCCTCTCTTCTCATGTGGATGGTGACAATAGGGATTAAGTCTTATTCTGTGCGTCACCACAGTTGAGCCTGGTAACTGGCACAGAGCAGCAGCACAATCAGCACTCATGGAATAGAACAGAAAAGGAAGACCAAGGCCGTGAGAGGAAGTATGTCCTCCAGTTAGGTCACCAAACATTCTTTTCAAGAGAATCACTATGCTCATATGACCTTGGCTGTATCTCCGCTGGATCACGGGTCGTAGCACTGTGGCTGGGCTGGAGCCTGACCAAAACCAAGAGTGTGCTGTGAATTCCAAACATATGTTGCTATCTGGTTTGTAAATTACCTTTTTCTTCCTACAAGTTACTGTACTAATCCTGCAGATTTGTCTAGTGCTTTAAGACACCGGAAGCCCTTTTCTATTGATTGTCTACACTTGTTCCTGGCAGCACTCTGATGTCATTATCTCAGCTCAATAGGCGTTTACCTGGCAGGGATAGACCTTGTAGTGGGTGCGGGGGACCCTAAAGTAAGATTTCTGTTTTCTGTTTCCAGTTGTCCCATTTGAAAGGGCTCTGAAACCAATTTTGTACATAAAGTTTAAGTGATTTGCTGCAGTCTCACATAATCAGGTAACTGTACTTGGCCACAATACTGTGATATCTCCCAATAAATAAAACTATTGTTTAGTTACTACATGATGGAGATTAGGCACAGTGCAAAGTTGACAGCAGCAACCCTTTTAAGTTTTAGTTCCCCCCCAGAAAAATCTTCAGAATATCTTATCCACCTTCTGTGTTTTATGGTAAGCCAAGAGTCAAAACAGAGCACCAGTTTTGCTTGAGACAGATGCAAATGTTAGTTTATGAATATAAAATAAGTCTCAGTGTAAAGTAAGATTGTCCTAAGTTATATGAAACAAGTTCCACTCATGGTGCCAGGGAAACAAGCCCACCGCCCTTTCTCAGGCCTGCTCACTGAGCTGGGTGCTTTGCTCCATGACGGGGTGAGGCTGCTTAAAACAGACCTGCTCTCTTCTGGTTGGCCATCCTGGCTGGAAGGCATTTCTCTTCCTTGAAGCTTTCTGAGTCACCTAAACTCACTGAAAGCTCTTGGGTGACCTGAGAGACTGAGTGAGCATTCAGAAAGACCCCAGAGCTGTTAGTGTCCAGGGAACTACTCAGTGTAGCTGTGGGGCTTCTAGTCACAAGATAGAGTGGTCTCAAGTTCCAAGAGAACAGCCTTTCCAACAGACCACAGAAGAAAAGATTCTCTGATACCTCAGATCTGAAGCAGAGGCAAAAGAAGAGAGCTCTGAATGCCAGAGGATCTGGTAGAGGGGTGGAGGGAAGCAGAGACCTGAACGAGCTTGGGGCCTGGAACATGGAGGATGTCGCGTGGCTGGCTCCATCACTCAGAGCCACCCACTTCCTTCAGTATTGGTTTGGTACTGGATCAAAAGGGTATAGGGATATTGGAAGCAATCTGACCTGGATTCAGTTCCCTCTCCCATCCAGATGCCTAGTTCCTTTTATTCTATAGGTATATGTATACATATAGATATAGGTGTATTACAGATAAAGATGATAGATAGAGACAGATATAATTTTTGTGGTATTGGGGTTTGAACCCAGGGATTTCACACTGAGCTAGATTTCCAGCTCTTTTTTATTTTTTGAGACAAGCTTTTGTAAAGGTGCCCAGGATACAATTTTCTGTGCCTGGCATCCCAGAGCGTTATTATTTTTATTCCCATTCTTAGTTGCCCAAAAAGGTAGCTTAAAAAATACTGGTAGAGACAATTCAGAACATTAAAATGATCACTATTACTACTAATTATGCATTAAGATTTTTAAAACTAATTATTGCTATTCACAAAACCCAAGTTATAGAACCTAATTCTAAGAATAATTTTTCCATTTCTTGGCTGTAGGATTCTCTTTAACATCTTGGTTACTTTTTAGTTTAAATGAAGCAGGTAACTACTGGATGTGGTGATGCACGCTTGGAAATCCTAGCACTTGGGAGGTTAGGGGAAGAGGCTCATTGCAGGTTTGAGGTCAGCGTGGACAACACAGAGAAACCCTGCTTCAAAAAAAAGAAAAAAAAAAGCACATAATTGTATCTAGGCTTTCTTTTGGTGGACTTGGGAATTAAACTTAGGACCTTGTGCTTGCAAGGCAGGTGCTTGTGCCACTGAACTATCTCCCCAGCCCTATATCTAGCTTTTATTTCCTTTCCCTAGAGTTTTTGAAACTAAAATATGAAGGTAACTCAAGGTATTATTAAAGCTAGCTCAAGACTTTTTATTTTATTTTATTTTTTTATGTATTTGGTACACGGTCTCACTATGCAGCTCGGACTCATAATGATCCTCCTGTTTTCAGCCTCCCCAAGGCTGGGATTACAGGTGTGTGCCACCACATCCTGACTTTGGCACTGGCTAGGTGAGCCCCAGGGGCAGGGTTGGCATGGCACAGTAGGACAGGGGATTGAACCCTGGTCCCTGCGCTTGCCAAAACAGGAGCTTAGCCCACAAGTCCAAGGCATTTTCATCAAAGGCAGTCATTCTTTCCTGATTATTCTGAGTGTGTTGTGGGACAAATCTTTCCATCTCTGGACTTTCATTTTATACTACTTTTCCCCTTCAGGAAAAGGGGTGGAATCCAGGATTTTTTTCACTCACCTATAGCCTGCTGGCCTTGAACTTGACATCTTCCTGCCTCAGCTCCCAGGTAGCTAGGTGTATAGGACCGGCCATCACCCTCTGGTTCTGTTTTCTTATTATTATCTTTTTATGTATTTGGTACAGGGTCTTGCTACACAGCTCAGACTCATAGTGATCCTCCTGTTTCACCCTCCCCAGCACTGGGATTACAGGCATACGCCAGCACGCCCAGACTTGGTGACCAGTTAAGCATGCGTTTGAACCCAGGGATTTGAGACAGGCTTTTGTAAATGTGCCCAGTATACAATTTTCTGTCCCTGGTATCCCAGAGGGTTATTATTCTTATTCCTATTCTTAGTTGCCCAAAAAGGTGACTTAAAACATACTGGTAGAGACAACTCAGAACATTAAGATGACTATTACAACTAATTATACATTAAGATTTTTGAAACTAATTATTGCTATTCGCAAAGTCCAAGTTATATAACCTAATTCTATAGGTGTGGCATGTGTTGCCAGGGATCGAACCCCTGGTCCCTGTGCTTGCTTAAGCAGGTGCTTAGTCCATTGAGCTATCTCACTGGCCCTCTCTGGCTCTATTCTACATTCTAATGTGTCACCTCCAAAATAAAGTTTATGAACCTTCACATAGACTGTCTTGATAAAAATTCTTGTGACTGGCATCAATTACTTACTCAATGGAGACAATGACAGCATTCAGTTCCTCTGCCATCGCTGTGCACAGCTCGTCATAATACCTGATTTCTAAAAGAGATAAAGGCGTAATCAGTCACTGCAGAGCGAGTCATCACGGTCATCCATTCTCAAACTTTGCTATGTGTGCATTACTGTCACACTTAAGAGTTAATAACAGCAAATAATCAAAAGCCAATGTACATGAATGTTTCATTAACAGTTACACAAACAAATGTAAAAATGCTGATTCTGCTAAAATGCAAAAAAAATATAATGAAAAGCAAATTTATACTATATTAGTTTTGAATGTGTTTTTAACTAATGAAAAGCAGAAAATTAATTCTGATTTTGTAGCTCTTCAAAAAAATGTACTTCTTAAAAAGGCCACAAACAAGCAGCTTTCTCTTTAGCATGGTAAATTCTTTTTCTTAATAGCCTATTTCTTGTGATTCAGAAACTTACTAATTTGAAGACTGTGTTATTTTCTTTAAACCACCACAAAGGCACTAGAATTCTAGGAAATCTTAGCATTTCCTGGGAGTACTCAAAAGTCTGTAGGCACAGAACCAACTTTATGTTATTTTATTTTAATTGAGAAAGGGTCTCACTATGTACTCCAGGTTGTCCTCGAACTCAAAGCAATCCTGCTGCTTCAGTTCCCTAAATTCTGGGATTACAGGCTCATGCCACCATACTCAGTTTACAGAACCAACTTTAATGTGCAAGAATTCAGTCCCTTAATTGTTCTCCTAATAAATTAAGATTGATACAGTGTCAACAGAGTCTAATGTATCCCTATTTACCGGCTTTCCAAGGTAACTTTAGGAGCAGATGTTTTAAGAATTGCAGACCTCCTCCAGCCCAGCTCTTCCTCTGGCAGAAATAATCAGTCAAAATTAAATAGGGAAGTCCAGGTTGGCTCTTGTAATCCACACCATTCTCGTACCTACACTTTATCTTTTTCCAATGCTGTATCTCACCTGGCACAAGTGTCAGATGTCAGGGAGACAATCTCTTCTATGCCAGAGAACCTGTCCTACCCATTTATGTATCTTGATCCCCAGCAACCTTAGGGTGCCCTATAGCCTACCTGCCTACAACTGTTTGAGTTTTTACACTAAAAGTTCCACTCTCAGAAAACCCCTCAGTCTTGAGCCAAAGCAATATATGCTGTGAACAACAGTTGAAAATCTAAAAAAATCAGTGAATCAAAGATAAGAACCAAATAAAATGGGATTGGGAGAGAAATTTATACTTTCTTGAACTTTCCTGAAATAGAGAAATCATATAATGGTATCATAAACACAATTTTCCATTGTCTTAAACTTAGAGGGTGTCTGAAGCTCTGGGCTGAAGAGGAGAAGCAATTTCATGGTCTGCACAGGCAGAGAAAAGGTCCTGATGTCCTGACACTGCCATGGATGGCTTTGGTTGGCATGCTGCTGCTTCAAAACCTCCCCTCGTCATGAATGACTCCCAACTCTAAAGATAATATTCTTTTTTTTTTTTTTTTACTGGAATAGTTGTTTATTTTCTTGGAATTTTTTTTTAAGTGTAATTAAACCTTTATTTTGTGATTGTTTTTTGGTCTGCTGTGAAATTCTTTCCCCTCTTTTTGTCAGTTACATTCATGAAGATACATTTAGATACTGAATTTGTTTAGAAGTTGAATAATTTTGTTAAAGGCACAGTTAATCATACTGGTTGTACTCTGAAGACAGA
The DNA here is from genome assembly GCF_000260255.1 of Octodon degus. NCBI lineage: Eukaryota > Metazoa > Chordata > Mammalia > Rodentia > Octodontidae > Octodon > Octodon degus. Next base: position 3,681,816 of record NW_004524631.1, on the reverse strand, counting down.
CTTTAAAAA
>NW_004524631.1:3652868-3680752 GCF_000260255.1 Octodon degus | reverse complement strand
TTTTTTTTGCCTTCTTTGAACGTTCATGAGCCTCTCGACTTTCCTTTTTTCTCTTTTTCTCATGGTAATCCAAGCGGTACCCATAGCGTTTACGATGTAATTCAATATATTCATTCTGTGGCATGATGACAGCTGCAGAGCCACTGCCGGTGGCCTCAAGAGTGCAAAGAAAAGTCCTAACTTTGGGGCGTCCCAGACGCACGAGCTGCCTCTGCGCCTAAAGATAATATTCTTGATCTTTCTAAGTTTGTTTCTTCTTGATAGCTACGTGTCATTTATATTTTAATGCTGAGTTGTGTAAGCTGATAGAATATCAACAAGTTAGCATGCGTATTAAGAAATATCTATTCTACTTTATAAAAACATATCTTCAAAGCACAAGTTGGCCAAAGAGCTCTAGATAATTCCTTCATATCCTAGGCCACTGAACTGTATATTGTTTGGGTTTAGAAAGCTATTATTATCAACATTTCAAAATAAGTCTGTGTTTTTTAAATCTTTTCTTAAAAATAAATCTGAGGCTTTTGTAGATAAATGGATGCAGCTAGAGACTATATTAGTAAGTGAAATAAATCAGATCCACATGAGCAAGCGTTGTAATATCTTGCTAGTGTGAGAACCAGAAAGAGTAATGAAAATCAAAAAGGTGCAACAGATACTGTGAAAGGGAAAGAAATTGTTCAATGGGAAGGAAAAAGTGGGATGAGGAAAAGGACAAATGAAAGGAAGGAAAAAATATATTTAGGCATACATGCAGGATGGTTTGGATAATTGTACTGTAGATTTCTGTTGGTCTTTTGAAAGGAGCAGTTAATATTTAATTTTTTTAACTCTGATTCTTTTTCCTCTTTTGAATTTCTTATAGCTTCTTTGATAGTTTTGTTTTTTCCTTTAAATGAGTCTTACATGTTTATATTTGTTAATCTGAACAATCAATTTAAAGATAGCATGATGTAATACAATAACCATTGTTGAATTCCTACTATTTTGTCTAGTAAAATCTTATATCTTTTTTTTTCTATCACTATTTTCTATTCTTTTTTTATGTATTTAGTAGAGAGTCTACAGGGTCTCACTATACAGATCAGACTTGTAGTGATCCTCCTGTTTTCAGCCTCCCAAGCACTGGGATTACAGGCATGCACCGCCACAGTCAGTCTCAATCTTGTCTCAGCGGGCCTCAGGGAAGGGGTTGACACAGTACGCTGGGGATTGAACCTAGCTACTGCACCTTGCCTAAGCAGGTGCTTTAGTCCGCTGAGCTATCTGGCCAGCACTTGTTGCTCTTATCATTGTTATTATTTCTGGGTGGCTCAGCCATCCTGAGGGCAGGGCTGGTGCAGCATGTGGTGCCAGGATCGAACCGCAGCCCCTTGCGCCTGCCTAAACTTGCCTAAGCAGGTGCTTTAGACCACTAAGCTATCTTGCCAGCCCCTCTTTTCTTTTTTAGGTACTGGGGATTGAACTCAGGACCCTGTGCTTGCCAGGCAGGAGCTTATACTGCTGAGCTATATCCTCAGCCCACTATTTTGTATTCTCTAAAAATCTTTTTTTTTTCCATAATTTTATTGAGAAACAAATAGCAATGAGACAGTTTCAAACCAAATTGGTAGGACAGTTTCAATAATTAACACATTGCATACATTCTTCCTAGTGGTTAATTGCTGTACAAGATGCGGACATGATATCTTATTTACAAACACCGTTAGAACAAATCCCTCTGTTCATTAAGAGAATGTAACTGTATAGCTATCCTAATCACTTTGAATACACAGATACAAAATGGACATTCATTTGTATCCCCTTTTTTTGTTAAGTTCCATTATTTGAAATCTTTAAAAATCTTTAAAAAAAAAATCTGTGAATTAGACCAGAGAGAATATTTTCAAACAGCCTCCTGCATTAAGAAACAAATCTACAAGCAAACATCTTGACATCATATAATTATTTCATTTACCATTAAAAACAGGATCCTTCTGTGAATGCAAAAGAAGCACTATTAAAAATCCTATCAGGATAGCAGGGGCTAAGTGGGACAGGCCAAGAGAGACAGGACAAATGCTCCTCTATCCCGCACCTACTGAGAAAGCCAAAATCAATCCCAAACCCTCCCCAGGGCCATCCACAAACGCCAAACGATCAGAAGGTGACCAGGACATACTTGCGCTCGCCAAGGCCCAGCCTCCCCCGTGGATGTAAACGACGCTGCGTCTCAGCGGCTCGCCGGGTTTTGGAGAGCCTTCAAACACTCGAACTTCCACACCGTCAAAGTCTGTGTCAGTCACCTTCACTCGTGCGGAGGACCACGCGCTTTTCTTGCCGAAAGAAACGATGATAAAATTCAGCGCGATGAGATGGTGGCTCAGCCCCAGGTAGTGTATCAGGTTGCTCTGCAGGAGGGGGAGGGGAAGCAGAGGGGGGACCGGTGTCAGCGGGAGTTCTCACCAGTGACTGCCACCGAGTTGGGGGACTCATGCGACAGTTGTAACCCGATGACAAGTGCAGTTACCTTGTGCTGACACAGCCAGCGCGGACATACCATTTTCACACATGAAATGTCTTTTCACTTTTCAGGCCAATCCTGAGAAGGAAACGGGACGGGTAATGTGAGTTCTGTGTGCTCGAGAAAGCTTAGGAAGAAGCACTGAGCTTGCCCTCCAGGGTAGAATAAGTGGCAGGTCTGAGGCTCAAACCTAGAATTTGTGAAGTGCAGCATTTAGTCCTTTTGTTGTTGTTGTTATTATTATTGTTTCATTTTTTAAAATAAGCACATCTTATTGCCACAACATACTAGGAGTGGAGAAAGAACATTTAAGCGCAAATAAGAGGAAGGCAGTATCTTTAAAGGGCTTGAAGTTTACCTCTGTGTGCCTGTGCTTTGAGCGCAGGAGAAAGGAATGAATGCGAGAGAAGCAACCAGGTCAAGGTCCTAGCACCGAGAGGCAGGCCAGCTCAGGCACAGCCAGGAGCTTTCCAGAAATGAGCAAAGGCCACCCTGCCTGAGGTCTCTTCCCTTCTGACCCTGCCAGTCTGCGTAAAGCATTCACAGGAAGTATCTGGCAGCAGGGGACACAGAGACGCAAGAGACGCGCCACCCACGCAGCAGACACCCTGCAGAGTTCACTCCTCTCTTTGCACTCGTACAAGCCGCTCAGGAGGGAGACTAGCTGGGGAGGAACAGTGCTCTTTTGTAAAACGTGAAACAGACCTTGGTGGCTGGCGGAACCATCGAGATGCCATCAGAAGATCAAGGCAACAATGGTAGCAGGAACCAGGACCAGGCGACATCCACAGTGTACCGTCCCTGCTTCCCACCCTATGAGTGGGGGCACCCGGTTGTCTTGGGAGGGGACCAGGTGGACTACAGTGCTCAGTCCTCAGCCTCTGACAGTCAGGCATCTGAGCCGTTTACCCAGTTCCCCAGATAAGAGCTATTATTGTGTGTGACAAATCTGTCACCATGAAGAGGGTTGAAACGCCCTGCACTTATAAACCATCAGTTGGAATTTGTGAAGAACAAGAACAAGAGGCAATTAATATCACAATGAAGAGCTATTTCAGGAATTCCACTAATACCCATTTGTTGGTAAGTATCAGAGGGGGCAGTACAAATGAATACTAATAAAATAACTCAGTTTCTATATGCGCTGTGACACCAACTGCCCAACTCACTGAGAAAGTTAAAATAACTACGAATGTCCTTGATCTAAATAAATAAATAAATAAATAAATAAATAAATAAATAAGGGCTGGCCAAATAGCTCAGCAGATCAAGGTGCCTGCAAGTAGGCGCAGGGGACAGGGGTTCGATCCCCAGGCCTGCCCTGCTAGCCCTGCCCCAGGGCACACTGAGAGGGCTATTGAGACTGGGTGTGGTTGTGCGCCCACCTGTAATCCCAGCTCTTGGGAGGCTGTAAACAGGAAGATCACTACAAGTCTGATCTAGCAGTGAGAACCTGAATACCCTGTAGACCTTTCCCTAAAATACAAAGAAAAAAAATAACTAAACAAATAAATATATGTGGGGGGTTGTGCATGTGTACACATAGAGGATTCTAGTTAGCAGTATAAGCTTTTAGCAAGTTGGAAAAGGCCAGTCCTCATTGAAGTTTTGTACAAAAATAGCAGTCATCTTCATTAACACTGAGATTTACCAGGGCACAGCTGAGAGTCACTGTACCTGCCAAGATTCCTAGGGGAGACACAATCAGCCCTTGTCTGTTATCAAAGAATAGGACATAGGCAAGAGCCACTCCATTCCTCATATGACACTAGCTTGAGAGCACGAAATGCTGAAGTACAAAGGGCTGAGCTTCCTGACTGCCTCATGTGAGCTGCCCTACTCCACCACACCCTCCTGCCAGGAGGTGCTCGCCTTGGGGCCAGGACCATGCACTGCACCCATGGAGCTCAGCAAACACAGGAAAGGAGGGAGGGAAAGAAGGAAGGATGAATGGAAGGAGGGAGACAGAAAAGGAGGGAGAGAGGGAAGGAGGGAGGAGAAAGGAGGAAGGAGGGAGGGAAAGAAGGGAAGAAGAGAGGAAGAAAGAAAAGGAGGGAAGGAGGAAGAGAAAAAAGGAGGGAGAGAGAGAAGGAAAGAAGGAAGAAAGGGCAAATGGATGGATGGATGAGTGGAGGGAAGGAGGAAGGGAGGGAGAAAAAGGAAAAAAAAATTATGAACAAATAAGGTGTGCTTTATTTTATTACTTTCTGGGTTATATTTTTTCCTTTTTTTTTAGTTAAATGACATCACTATTGAATATTTAACACAAATTATACATGAGTACTTTCCACTGTAGGAAAGCTCAAAAATCAGCACAACATCTTCCCAGATTCACTTTCAATGAGGACTCTCCAGGGCCTCCTCCATGTCCCACGTGCTTGGAGTGCAGTCGCCTTAACCTAGTTTACCTGTCCCTTCCAGAAACACCTCGGCCTGGTGGCTTTCGCTCACTGTTGGCAGAATTTCCAAATAGCCATCACACTGTTTACAGAGGCAGGGTGACTTGAGGACAGAAGCGCCGGGTCCAAAAGGGACGGAATGAAGAAAGCTCATATCCAGGGAGCCAGGGAGGCTGGGGAACAAGCAGTAGGGTGACACTCCAGCCACATGAATAACCTAGCATGTGGTCAAGTTTCAACAGGAACCAACTGCATTAAATACTTAAGAGCATTGATTCCACCTTGCAACCTGCTTCATTTCTCCTGCTTGGTGGTCTGGACCCTACGTCTGTATTTATCTACCCTTTTCAGGATGGTCATCTCATTCTGTCAAATGCCTTTATTTTTTACTCTCTCTGGACTGTGCTCTACTTGTGCCAATTATAGGAAGAGCCGTAACTCTTCTACAGGTCACCTATTTTCCTGCATGAAAACATGTGCTCCTCTGTTGGGTAGGGTACTGGGAAAAGAATCCAGAGAATCTCTACCACTGAGCTATAACCCCAGCTCTTTTCCTTTTTTCTGCTCTGAGATAGGATCTCACTAAGTGGCTGAGGCTGGCCTAGAACTTGCCCTCCTCCTAACTTAGCCTCCTGAATGGCTGGGACCATAAACATGGACCACGAACACTGCCCTGTGGTCTTATTTTTTAAACATGGTAAAGTCTGGGCATGCTCTAATGTAGAGATTTCGGGGGGATATTTATGGTGGAACCCAGGGTGTCTAACATGTTAAATAAGTTCTACCACTAGGGTATATCCATAACTCTTTATTTTCTGAGACAGGGCCTCACTACGTTTCCCAGGTGGGATTTAAACTCATGATCCTCCTTCTTCATCCTCCTGCATAGCCTGCATTACAAGGATCTGCCATCATTTCCCACCAAATTTAATTTTCGTTGCTGTTGATTTTGAACTTATGTGACTTGCATTTGAGAACATTGTACAAATCTCCCGAGACTAAGCAGAACTTTTATTCTACACAGAACCTACAATCCTTATGGCACAAAACCACCCCGTGGCATTGCTATGGGGTGGGTGTGGTATGTGGCAGCTCATCAGTTGGCAATGCGGAAGGGACGGTGGGACCTCCAAGGAGTGGGTCCCCAGATTACTAGAGTATGTCCTTGGACATTTTTAGGCCATACCCTAAAACTTATGAGACTCTGAATTTTGCTCCGAGAATGAGTTGCTAGAGAAGTCCAAGCCATTAACCTAGGAAGTCACCATTAGTAGCCAAAGGGTGCATTAAGCACATCATAGAAGTATAATGCAGTTATTCCAATATCCTCATTTGATGTATGCAAACTATCTCAGCTCTGCCCTGTGCTCTGTTTTCTTGGGAAATCTGACAGCTATGGATTTTTTTGACCCTGCTTCCCATTCCAAATTACTCCGTGGTAAGATGACATTCAACAAAATGACATTCAAGAATAGGAATCATAGCACAATATCAACCTTTCTCTATCAAATGTATAAGATTGGTTTACTTTTAAATTAAGAGCATGGGTCAGGAAGCCAAGCCATTAGGATCTGAATCTCATTTCTACCACTTACTAGGTATCTTGGTTATTGTTTCTGGGCTTCGATTTCATCTGTAAAATGATAAAATGGTAAGTGGAGCACTGTACACCGATCATACAGTTGTTCTGAAGATTAAATAAGATAGCATATGAGAAGTACGTATTATCTGGCACATACTGTTATATAACTGTTATTATGCTTAACAACACATAATTACTATTAAAAAGAAAGGTATTACCTTAGCTTATATCTTATAATAATTCTTATACTTATACCCAGAAGGGTGTGTTTACCTAAGTTATTAAAATTTACAAATTCAGCATTAAGAATTTGATTTGGTTTTAGTCATGATTAACTTTTAACTCCAATTTTCGTATTTTTCTTCAACTCTAGTTTTATACATTCCCAGCCTACCTTTTCCAAATGTCAATACTGTAAAGTTCTCCACAACCCCCTCAATGAATCTTTTTGTTTTCTTTTATAAACATATAGAGTACAAAGCTTGCATAAGGAGAAACAATGTTACCAATATCAAAGATTGGCACCAAAACCTTAAAGAAGCTACAAGTAGCCTTGAAAGGAAAAAATTGTTTATATAGATGAGTTTCAGAGAGGAGGCATGAGGCAGGGTGTAACAGACTGGTTGGCAGAGAAGCTACTAGGAGGCACATACTTCAGGCGTAGACTTGGAAGTCAGACTCAGTGCCCCACCCAGTAAGAAAGACGAACTGTTACACAAAGGTGGAAGACGAAGCATGGAGTGGACAGGCTGTTCTGCGGACTAACTCCCCATTCTCAGAGCTAGCCTAGAGCTATGGCCCATTTCTCCAAATGCTGCACAGTTCGGCCATTTAGCCAGTGCTCAGTGAGGTGCAGGACACTTGGTGGACTTTCTGCCCTTGAGGAAGCTGCCCAGAAACTGGAAGACAGCACGAGGGAAGACCATCAGACTCTAGTCGGCCAGATGTGGTTTATGCAAAATTATTACATGATTTGAGACTTTTTTCTAACTTTTTTTTTTTTTTTTTACTTTAGGGAAGGGTCTATAGGGTGTTCAGGGTCTCACTATTAGATTGGACTCGCAGTGATCCTCCTGTTTACAGCCTCCTAAGAGCTGGGATTACAGGGGTGCGCCACCACACCCAGGGGGCAGGGCTGGCATGGCAGGCCTGGGGATCGAACCCCCAGCCCCTGCACCTGCTTGCAGGAGTTTTAATCCACTGAGTTATTTGGCTGGCCCTACTAATTTTCATGAGAAAGAAATAGCAACAAGACCATTTCAAAACAGGTTAGTAGGACAGTTACAATAATAAATACATTGTAAATTGTTGTCTTCATATCGTCACAGTAGTCAGGGTACAAGATGCAGACGTGATTGCTTGTCTAAGCAATAATAGTACAAATCTTCTCACTGAACCAAGAGAAAGTAGCTGTATATCTATCCTAACTATTTTGTATATACATACATTTTTCTTTTTTTTTAAATTTTATTTTTTTGTGTGTGTGTGTGTGTGTGTGTGTGTGTGTGTGTGGCCAGCTCAGCCCACCAGGGGGCAGGGCTGGCTGGCATGTGGTGCTGGGGGATTGAACTGCGGTCCCTGTGCTTTGCTAAGCTTGTTCTAAGTAGGTGCTTTAGACCACTGAGCCATCTCACCAGCCCCTTTCTTTCTTTTAAATATGTGCTAAAAACAACAAATCCTGCTTCCTTTCCCTAAAGCCTTGTGAGAATCTAATTAAAACATTGCTATACAACAGGTACTGGTATATCTATTTTATTCATTTAACTCAATGTTTCTCAAAGCTAGCAGCACACTAGAATCATCTGTACCATTAATGCCTGGGTACCAATGCCTGAGTCCCAGACCACTTATTAAGCAGTAATTTCTGAGAATACAACCTGAAGAATGTATTTGTTTAGCTCCTTAAGCAAATTTGATGCATAGCAAGGTAGGGAATCACTAACAAAGTCAAATGAATTAACTCATTCAGCCAACATGTGCCAATTACCTATCTGATCAGAAGTGCTCTACGTCTTGGGAGTACAGGGATAAATAAAGTAGAAGAGTCTGTTTTCAGAAAGAAGCATGCAAATGTAGGAATATCTCTGACCTGACAGATGATCTATGGTCTAATGTAGAAACTTTAAAAACAGAAGTGTATACCATTTTTTTAAAAAAGTGTATTTAGTACAGGGTCTTACTACATAAATCGGACTTGTAGTGATCCTCCTGTTTTTCAGCCTCCCAAGCACTTGTAGGCACATGCCACCGCACCCAGTCTCAATCGCCATCTCAGTGCACCCTGGGGGTAGGGCCTGCACAGCATGCTGGGGATTCTGCCCAGAAGTATATACCTTAAAGTACAGAGCTATCTGACTAAGTCAGGGAAAGAAGACAGAAATTGGTCAAAAAGGCTGCCTGGACCCAGGATCAGGGGAGGTGAATGGATTCTAATGATCAGAAGGCTAGGGAACGACAGAAGAGAGCTAGAAACAGCTGGTTGTGGGGCTGGTGTCTACACATCGGTCCTTTCAAACCTCACCCAGCGAAGATGGAAAGAGAACGCTAAGCCTCCGACGCCTCCTTTCCCTCTCTCAGACACACACTTTCACTTGCTGAGGGCTGGATTTCTACTCCAAATCAACTCTGCTTAAGGGACAGTTTTTCTTCCTTTTCCTTTCCTCCAGTTCTTTTCTCCCTCCCTATTCCCATCTCTTCCAAAATGACATTTCCTTAAGTCGCCCAGGCTGGCCTCAAACTGGCAGTCCTTGCCTTAGCCCTGTGAGCCTCTAGGACTACAGGTGCGTACCACCGCACTTCACAGAGCACCACGTCTGGGGGATTTAGGGCAAATGGTAAATGGCACGAGGAGAAGAAAGTTGATTTGCTGAGGAACAACAGACATACAAATGGGATCAATGTTTTGTTTTTGTTTTTGTTTTTAAATGGAACCTTGGAGAACAAAAATAGTAGAAGTCACACCTTTTTTTAAGGTAAAAGCAGAACTGAGCTGAACAGAAATTAACTTTTGTTTGGAAACAAATGTCTCCTTTCCTCCCAACCTCTAAGGAATTTATCATAAACTTGCCCAAGGTCAATGCTTTCCACATCCCACCTCCTTCTCCTTCCTAGGGCTTCAATTCCCTTGATTCTTTTCTGTAATCTTGTCTTTCGCTCTTCACAATAGCTTTCCCTACATACATGCTTAGGACTTCTTTCTCTGCTTTAAATAAAAAAAAAAAAGTTTCCTATACTCTTTCCCTCAGGCTGGTGCCTGGCGCCTTGCTTATCCATGAACACAGTGACAGTTGTCCGTCTACCTTCCCTATCCTTGTATCTTCAACTCCCACTTGTCACGACCTCCTTGACAACTTGACTTCCAGCCACACATCTCTGATGAAATGATCTCTGCTGGGCTCACAAGTCACCTACTTGGCTTATCTGCAGCTATCTGACAACCAGCTCTTTGTTGAACTTCTCTTCTTCCTTAACTACTCCCGTTTCCTTTTTCTCCTGTCATCCTGACAATTTACCCTCCCTCCCATCTGTATGTGTGTGTGTCTCTGTCTATTCTTAATGGATTTTTTTTTCTTTTGGTGGACACCTAGAATCGAACTCAGGACCTCATGCTGGCCAGGCAGGAACTACACAGCTGAGCTATATCCCTGACCCCTGAACTGATTATTGTTTTTGTCTTACCCACTGGTTCTTTCCATGGTGGTATTCTTTAAAGTTCTAGGTTTTTTTTTTTTTTTTTTCTGTTATAAACAACCTTATAATTCCTATTTTCTTTGACCAGTGCAATGATCTCTATTCATGTTCCGATGTCTGACACCTTCATCCTCAGGCTTGATCTGGCTTTCTTAGGCTCCAAGCCCAAATTTCTTTCCAACTCTCTCCCAGATCTGGCTTTTCCACGAACCAAGCTGGGGAAGCAGGTCAGAGGTAGAGCACCTTCCCAGTATGAGCGAGTCCTTGGACTCAATCACTAGCACTGCAACGAGAACAACAAAAGTCTACTCTGCCTTCCCCTGCTCGACACAGCAACTCACTACCTCTAGTTCTCAATTAGTTATCTGGCCATAAATGTACCTGCCACAACACCTTCCTCTGCTGCTTCCTTGTGCTAATTGATTTCCAATCAATCAATTCATCTCAGCTCTATCTGCCAACGTTTTCTGAATCTAGCCACCTGCAGTCATGATGCTGCCTTGGTGAAAATGCTATTTTTCGCTCTTGTCTATTACGTTGTAGACAATGCTATAACCTGGTGTAACTTGGCTGCTTAAAAACTTGAACTACCTGCTTCCTACAGAAAGAAGAAAAACATCTGTTCTTGGCATTACACTCTGGTCCCACTCGACATTCCAACCATATTTCTTGTCACCCGCCACCCCACCCTGTGTGCTCAAGCAAACCTTGAGTAACAGTTTTATTTTTTATTGTCTGTTGTCTTTGGCAATATCTTTCAGAAGTATCCTGGACCCAGCACTTGCTAGGACACAAAACCAACTGACAAATTAACAGGGGTCTGTCAGGTCAGTTGACATGCAGTCCGTAGCCTCAAAGTGGCCATGTTATGAGTAATTATAGCATGGAAATCTGCACCTGCTACAAATTAGGGTGCACTTACTCAGGTCCCTGGCCTTTGGCAGAAGTGTATCCAATGTGGTCCCCTTTCTGTATATCTTTTCTTCTTATTTCCTTTACTTGCCATTACATTTTGTCAAATAAGCCCTTTGTCCTGTGATGAGGTTTGCATAGACCCAAAGAGTTCTGTTTGGGACAGGATTATTCTCTGCCCTCTGCAGTGAAGGGGTTTATTAAACCCATTTGTGAAGTACAAACACTATAATAATGTGACAATAAGCCTTTCTCAGGGGATCAATGAACTACAGAATTGTTCAATTTGTTTCAGATTGTTTACTTTAATACCCAAGAATCCATCACAAGCTACAAAGCAGATCTGAGAAGATTCCAACCACCATGCCACAAGACAATGTGGGTTGGAGAGAGAATCCACTTTCTCAGTTCAGTTTAGTTCTTGTCACCCTCCCAGCACACCTCTAGGGCTGCAATTCAGTCTCATGGAGGGCTTGTCTCTGCCCAGGTCTATAACTTTTAAAAACTTGACTACCATACAGGAAATAGTAGCTCCTATATGGTTAAACTCCATTAGCACCAAAAGCCTGTTATATTCGAAATCTAAAGGATTCATCCAGGGCAAAGGCTTATGTGTGTTGATACTCTGCCTGTCATTGCCCTCACTGTAGGGGACAGTCAGGACTAAAGCATCCCCAGAAATCAGCCCAGGTCCCACAGGGTCACATAGGCTGCTGAAGGGCAAGCTGGATTTCACCCATGTGTTCTGGCTGCAGAACTCTCAACCATCACTTCGACTGCCACTCACCAGTGTTATAACCTATGTAACCATCTCCATTTTGTAACTAGAACAGCTATTTTGCTATACAACTCTGTGCATTTCTGTTATAACCTATGTGATTGACTCCATTTTGTAACCAGAATAGCCATTCTATTATACACCTCTGTACATTTCCACTGTAACTTTATTAACAAGGACTGTTTGGCATAAGCTGACAACTTAGACTTCATCTTTGTGGCTCAAGCCGTCTGTCTGGCCTCTGAACACAGTTTTGTTAATGTTCAAAATATTCCTTTGTTCTGAGCCACAGATCGTTAAAAGCAATCTACACAATGTTTCCCGTGATCAGCCCCATATCCTAAGGTAATAACTCTCTGTTCTAAGGATAATTCCCTGTTCCCAAAATTATCATGATATCTTTTTGTGACATCCTGTGATCAACACCATGCCATAAAATTAATTATTTGTTCCTGAAAATTGTAACCACATGTTAAAAGAATGTAACCTGTTTCCCACAAGTGGACGCTGACCCCTGGGCTGCATTCCCTCGTGCTCAAGTCACAAGACCTCCCCTTTGCCGTTTTCAGCCTCAAAAACCCTTGCCCCTCCCCACCTCTGCACACACATACTTGGAGACGAGAGTACGTGCCACTGCTGAGCTCAGCTAAATAAAGCGCTTTTAAGTTGAGTCCGGTTTTTGATTTTTGGGTTACAACAACCAGTAATCTATTTTTAAAAATGAACTGATAAATTTGCAGTGAAATTTATATCATAAAACTAGATGATTTCAGATCTGGAAGGAACATTTAGCTGCTCATATGTACACGAAGGAAAATGGCCCCAGAAAGAACACAGGACTGCCTCCGGCCCAACAGCCAGGGCATCCATCAGCTCTTGCCCTGACCTGGCTGGATCAGGAGCCACTCTGTCCCTCCAGCCGTTCCTCACCAGTGCAGTTCTCTCCAGCCTTCCCTGGTAGCACCTCTCTCTGTTCTGTCTCTCTCAGCTGAGTTTCCTGCAAGCTAGAAGTTCCCTTTTACTCACATCTCTATGAGTTTAGCAGTAAGTTGGGGATTGTGGGTTCCCTCAGACAAAGTCTTGATCTTCGGGGTCCAATTGTTTTTCTAGGACTAAGTATGCTCAGTACCTCCAAAGTAGTCTTAGCATCTGGGAGACACTGGGATAAATTTCTAGTACTGCTGTAGTCAGGGTTTACAGGGTAACAGACCTAATACAGGACACATACGATTATTTTATAGTAGTCACCTGTAGGGTCAAGTACAAAAGACTGCAGGAAATCTGTCCACACAATAAAGACCCAAAGAATCCAACAGGCTGGATCTCACAGCAGCGTACTGCATGAGTCCAGCTGAAGACCTAGAGGCCAAGGCAATGTCCTCCATGAGTTCAGCCGGAGGTCTAGAGCCCATGGCAATGTCTCATACAAGTCTTTATGGAGGATCTGCACTGGGAAGGCCCAAAGGTCAGTGGTGGAAGCCAGAAACTGTGTGCCAACAGGATGAAGGACCTGTGCCAGCAGGCTGAGGGATCTGCACTGCAGCCAGGAAGGGAAGCTCAAGGAAAGACCCAGAGCTCTGCCAAAGAGCCATAGCCATCCTTGGAGACAGTGAAGACCCAAGCTCCTCCTCTGATGAGAACAGCAGAGCTCATCTCAGGAAAGCCAGCGTGACACACCTCTACTCTACAGCACCCCAAGAACATGCCATCTTCCCCTCCAGTTCTGCTCTTATGCTGCTCACGCCAACTCTGAGGTGGAACCACACTGACTCAGTCGAGCTGGGTGTTAAGCTGATGACTAGTTAATACACCACAAGTAACAGAAAGCAAAAGAAAAAAGAAAAATCTTTTCTCCGGTGCCCCAAATACAGCTAATCATAAACAAACATTCTTCTCCAAGGTACTCAAAGTTTGCCTTGATTGCCAGGGTAAGGAGCACTTGTTTCCATTGAAGTGTTCCAACTAGCAGCTGACTAAAGGCAGCACAAAAGAATTAAACTTCCAAGCAAAACCCCTCCAGCTCACTGGTGGTGGACAGCAGCTTTAAACTGGCCCACTCACACCCTCCGCTTGACTTCACAACTGCACATCCACAAGCTGGGTTCTTCTTCTGCTTTCTGTGCAGTACAGGATGCAAAAATTAGCGAAAACCCTTCAAACATAGTTTCTTAAATGTAACGGTATGTAACACGGTAAACATACAAGGCAAATGATGTTTTCAGACACCTAGGAATGTCTGAAGAGCCAGACTCAGAGGATAATAGTGATTTAAATACCTCTTGCATAGCCTTTGTATGTGCTTGATGGTTGATGAAAAATTAAGGCAATAACATATAAAATACAAAATAATGATGTACCCTTTGGGACGGCTACTTAAATTCTTATTTGTTTGAATCCCGCAAGAACTTGTTAAACTGGAAGAGCAAACATCACGCTCATTTTATGCTCATCTGAGGCTGAAAGAAAGAAGGAAAGTGCCTTCCCCAGGATCAGATGGCTCCAGGTGAGCCCAAGACTCATAACTGAGTATTACCCCACATCAGCGCTTGGAAGACAATCACTAGTCAAATTGTTGCTTAAAGGTGAGGCCCCCTCTAGCATACAAGTTTCAAATCATTTGAGAGTAAAAGGGTTAGAATCAGGGTGGAGAAAGATAGTGGGTCCTGAGGGTCGCAGACACAGTCCACCTGACAGCAGATTCTCTCTGCTGGCAGCTCTGCACAGCCGGTTAGCAGGACCAGTTTGCCCACATTATTAGTGCTTGAGAAAATGAACATCAGAACAAAAGCCCAAGCCCTGAGAGCAGCTCTCCTTTGTCCTGCCAAGTTTCAAGCTACTGCAGACTGGTCAGTCATTCCTGGCCTGAGGCCTTAGGAGACTGGGTGGCCCGCCAGCTCCACAGGCTCCAAGAGGCAGGCCCTGGCTGAAGACAGTGTGAATGAGTCCCCTGTGGCAGGCTCGCAGGTATCCCAGGATAAGCTGCGCCTTTAGACAGACTTCTGAGCAAACAGCCAAGACCCTAATATTTTAGTGGGATCCTGCCCCAAAATAAAAAAAAAAAAAAAAGGCTGGGGATGCAGCTCAGTAGAAAGGTCATGGGTTCAGTCATCTGTACAAGATGTCAGATAGATAGATAGATAGATAGATAGATAGATAGATAGATAGACAGATACACACACACACACACACACACACACACACACACACATACATGCTATGGAAACTGAAAAAATTCAATCATAGTTTAGATCCATAGTTGTACCATACAATCTGATTTGTTGAATGTTTAATGTACCAAGTCTAAATCAAAATATCTGTATAGAATGGGATAACTGTATTTGTCTTCCTCAGAGAAATTTATGCTTTGGGTAATTATAAGGGAACAGGCCAGAATTTATTTTTCATCAACTCTTGCAGCAAATGTTTAAATGGTACCAGGCACTCAAACTGAGATGGAGGCTAGGAGAGAGAAAGTAGAGGCTTCACCCGTAGGAAGCAAAGGGTGGGGACAAAGTGGAACAGCAGTGTGACAGTGTCATGATTTGTGTGTAGGTGTCCCTGCAAAGTCTCATGCAGTCATTGGGCAGCCTCTGGAGTTTGTGATTATTATAATTATTATTATTGGTAGTACCAATAATAATAAAACTCAGGCAAGAGTTTCCCAGGCAAGAACTTATTCCACTGAGCTATCTCCTCAGAGCCCCTGTGATTGATTATTGCGGGTGTGGATGTTGCACTTGCCCTGGGGCAAGTAACTCACATTAAATACAAGGAGGGATAAGTGGCTAGCTAGCTGCTTGGGCTGCTGCCTCTCCCTTCGCTCTCTTGCTCTTTGCTGCCACCATGTAAGTTTGCCCTCTGCCATGTGCCACTCACCCTTGGCACCAGCTGAGTATGGACTGAAACCTCCAGTAACTATGAACTAAATAAGTCTTTCCTTCCTTCATTTTGAGCATTGGGTATTCGTCCCAGAAACAAGAGAAGGGTAACTGAGACAGACAGGAAGCACCAAGTGTAGTCAGAGGAGTGACTTTCTCCACCTAGAGGGGCCTGTGACACATTCACTGTCTTGGTGACACATGACCTGGGCCCATAAGGATGAATGACAAATTGCCAGAAGACATGGGGGGTGGGGGGAGCAAAGTATGGTACCTTCCTGAGGGGCAGAAGGGCAAGGCTTGCTTGGAAGCTAGACACAGGGCTCGAGTCATATGGATTTCAGTGTTAAAATATTCTTAATTTGATGACTATAAGAATCTGATAGTTTTGATTCTGTTTAAAAATATTCCTCTCTCTGTCTATTCCACTTACACTCCTAGGAACGATGCCAGCTCAGCAAAAGCCCTGTCACATAGGAGAGATCCTCCCAGATGCCCTGTGCTTGCAGCTTAAGTACAGCCACATTTAGCACGCAGGGATTCTGGGTCCCATACAGTATGACACAGAGAGACAGGCAGGCAGGCAGGCAGGAAGAAAGGGAAAGGAGGGAGGAGAGGAAAAGGGAAAGGCAGGGAGAGGAGAGAAAATTAGAGAAGAGGCAGGACAAGGGAGAAAAAAGAAAGCTGGCAGGAAACTTGAAGGGCAAACTACACTTAGTAGAGAGAAAGCTGCTGCCCCATTAAAAGACTGCTAGTACACATCTGAAGTTGTTTTCTCTTTTTGTTTCAGCTAAGGCTCTTTAAAAAACTTTAGAAGGAAGTAGCCAAGGCCACATGAGATACTCTGACTCATTTCTTTGGATGCCCTAGAGTAAACTCTGCTCATTATAATACTAAATTCTCTGCTCAGAGGCCTTCCCGGCTGCCATCTTTTAAAAGGACATATCCCCATGACTTTCTGCTAAGCATGCTCAGGAACACCCTGGATGTGTGATGGCGAGTCTTCTTTCAGGAACAGGGACACGCATTTCTCCAGTGAGAGGTCTTGCTTTCTTTGTTTGAAGAGAATGCTGACTTGCAAATGAACTCCAGGGTCCTGCTTACTTGCTACTGGTAAGAACCTTCTCATCACAAGTCTACAAGTCTACCTCCTAGTCAGCAGGAGCAGCACTCACTGTGTTCAGGGCCAGACCCATCTTACCTGAAGAGACAGAAGGATTTACCAGTTGGTGGTAAATTGTCAGTTTAAAAAAATTCTGTTTTAAAGAAGTTATTAAGAATGTTTAAAGAACACAGTATTGGGGGGGGGCACAGTAAGCTACATCCCCAGCCTTTTTATTTTTGAGACAGTGCCTTGCTGAGTCAGTAAGTTTCCAGGCTTAAACTTGGAATCCTCTCACCTCAGAATCCCACAATGCTAGAATCACAGGCATATGCCACTGCCCACTTATTTTACTTCTTTATCGTCATTACAGGGTGGCCCACAGACTGACTACATCTGAATTCACACTTTTTTTTTTTTTTTTTGGTGGAACCGGGGATTGAACTAAGACTCTTGCACTTGCCAGGGAAGCGTTTATTCTACTGAGCCATCTCCCGGGCCCTGAATTCACACTCTTGTACCACAACTCTAGTGAATTAGCATCTTTGGAGGGAAAGCCTGAGCATCCCTCCAGGGACTTCTTTTGCCTGGCAGAGTGGTTGATTCAAACTAGGAGAGTCGTTAGGTCACTCTACTGATCTTTGCAAGGGCAAGGAGTAAAGGTCTGGGACAACGCTGCTGTGAGCAGAGCTGGCAATGCCCACTGCCAGGCCTCCCACTGAAGCTGGGACTTGTTATCCTTCAGCATGCATCCTCTGCAAAGGCCCCTGAGGTGCCTCCTCCTGTTTTCTCACATAAAACTGATCTCCTCGTGTTCTGTTATGTAATGTGTTGGTTGTGAGTTCTTCTGCACCTGAATGAGATCTGGTTGTGAACTCTAAAAGCAGACACAGTGAGCCAGTAAGAGGCTAGCACCCTGCTGGTACACAGAGACGGATGAAGAGGGCCATGAGCTCCAACCCCAGACCTGCAGAGGACAAGGAAGCCTCTACATCCTCACCCACAGCACACAGGAGCCCTTCTGTACAACAAGCAAGCCTGCCCCTTGAGGAATCCTGGGGATCCAGCCTGGGTGCTGGGCCTCCTTAGGCAATACCCTCTGCTTGTCTGCTTCTCTCAATTGCCAAATTTGGCAACAAAGGACCTGTGGAGCCAAGTCAGGCAGCTGCATGGACAGCACAACTAGTCAAAGGTTGGAGGCACCTCAGACTCCTGAGAAGGCACCAAAACCAGAACATGACTTTATCAAGAGTCTGCCAACCTCAGTAAAATGTCCGAGTCCTTGTCCTCAAAAAGTCGCAGTAGCAGTGTGAGAAGACAGAAGCCAAAGGTGACAAGGCCCTGGGAAGAAAGTGACGGTCCTATAAGCTTCGCTTACCAAAGCTAGGAGATCATGGCAAAATGAAAAGTGTGCTGGGCCTCAAGGGCTGATGACCCTTGAAGGTCATCATCTTCTTCTTAGCCTGAAGAAGACGAAGAGATGGGGTGGAGGGAGGAGGAGGGACTGCAGAGAAGGCGGAGATAGAATCAAAAGAAGAGCACCCCTCTCCCAGCTGTTTCATGATGCTGAGAAATAGAGACCAGAGATTTAGGAGACAGCAAGTAAGCGAGCAAGAAAAGATACTACATTTTTAAAAGTATTTATTGACTTAAGGAAAGCTTAGTTTTCTATTGACCGCACCAGCTATAAAGATATATAATATTTACCATCAATCCATTCTAACATTGCTATCATATATTCAAGTGAGGTGATCAAATCTTTACTAGTCCCTGCATTTTGAATTAACTTTCATTCGTTCTGAACATAATAAATGTAGACAAAGTTATTCACGGTTGAGCTTGAAGCTGTCTTTCCACGGCCAGTTCTGTGAGGACTGCTAATCGGGTTGAGCTCTGTAATTTGCTAGGAGAGCTAAGGCAGACCCCAAGGAAGACGCTCTTCTGTAACCTAGAGGTCAGCTGTACGCGGCAGAGAATGAGAAGAGAGAAAGCCTGCGGTGGCGATCACAGCACTCCTCTTACTAGACACAGCGAAGGGGCCGCTTCTACAGAAAGGTCTATAACCCAAGTGTGGGGCAGCAAAGGCTTTGGAGAACAGGCTACACATTAACTTCCACACCACTACTCACTGTCTCCAATGTCATATTCGAATGGTTTTTGGTAGTATCAGATTAAAAGGAAGAAAAAAAAAGCCTCATTGTATCACTTTACCAGAAGACATATAAAGTGCAACAAGTTCTCTAGAACAGGTATAATCTCAGGTTAGGCAGTTTGATGCTTAGGAAGCCTTTTCAACAGGTAGCTTTATCAGAACTCTTCACTGAAAATGAACTGCTTGGGAAAAATATGTTTGCAGACCCGATCACGTGCATCTGCACGCCAGCTCAGAAGCACAGTGTGCTGGTCTTCATTATTTTGCAAATGCGAATGTGGTACATTATATAAAATAGTATATACTCAAATTTTGTTGCTTGAGAACAGAGTGGCAGACACAGTTAAGGAATTTCAGGAAAAACAAATCTACATCAAAGAATTTGGGGAGGGGGGCAGGGTGAATTGTGCACAACCCAAAGAACAAAATCAGACACCAGCATACAGTTTTGTTGTTGGTGTTATTGTTGTTGTTTTACCAAAGTGATGTTAAAGTTTAATATTACAAAATTTTTTTCCTCTCACATCCTACATCGAGTAAACAAAGTAACTAAGCGTATTTTCTTTGAACCTAAAGCTCTCCTAAGTTACCATTTTTATAACTTAAAGTACTCTTAGAACTTAAAATGAAGTAGACTAATAAATAGTAATGAATGAGGAATGCATGTTTGTATAGATAGCAGTCCTTTCAAGCTGGGTACTTAGCCAAGTAGGTCAAAGGAAAATAAACAACAGGCTGTCTGGCATTATGTGTCCAACAAATGCCTATGAAATGAGTGAATATATGAAAAGAACACTTAAAATTATCTATTTAGCTAGGTATGGAGGCACACACTTGTAATTCCAGTTACTCTGGAAGCCGTGGAGAAAGAATTACAAGTTTGAGGCCATCCTGGGCAACTTGGTAAGAAAAAATTAAATTAAAGGGCTGAGAATATGCTTACCTCGATGACAAGGTGCTTGCCTATTGGGTATGAGGCCCTGGGTTCAATCCCTAGTACTATGAAGTAAGAAAAAAATCCCATAAATTTTATACCTATAAAAATAAATGCACTAGGGCCAGTGAGGTAGCTCAGCAGACTAAGCGCCTGCTTAGGCAAGTGCATGGGCCAGAGTTTGATCCCTGGCACCACATACTGCACTGGCCCCATCCCTGGGTGAGCTGAGCCGGGGATTGAGTCTCGGTGTGGTGGCACATGCCTGTAGTGCCAGTGCTGGGGAGGCTGAAAACAGGAGGATCACCACAAGTCTGAGCTGCGTAGTGAGACCCTGCACACATAAAAAAGTAAAGTAAAATAAAATAAGTGCACTGATGCTTTCTAAATACCCGAAACTACTCATTAAGATGTCCACTGCTGTGATTGGTAATTAAGAAACTGCTAGAACCTTAGCAAATGTCCAAGAAGAAAATTCAATCTAGAAAATTCCAGGATGCATGCAAACACACATACACTGCAAATGGCTCACAAAAGTACAATTATTAAGCCACTATACTATGAATAACCCCCCATATCACCTAAATATGGATGAAAGTTAGTCAAGTAAATAAACTCCTAGGAGATTATGAGTTAATCTAGTTCACACACCTGGTGGTTTGGTTGGGAAATTAAGCCACACTGACATAAGAAATCAACAATACCACATAGTTTATGTGCGGGTGTGCGGGTACGCCAGTGGTTGAAAAATCACGGTCTGCAGAGGACTACTGAAGAGCTGCCTTCATTGGGCTCCACAGGCCTTTCTCAGCTTCATTTCCTCCACTCTGGGTCAGAGTCTTCACTCCCTCATACACCTTTTCTCACCAATTCCCTTTCCTACAGCCTCAACCCTTGGTAACTTAAACTGAATGCAAATGGCATCACATAGTTTTAGAACCAAATGGGCCCACAAAAGACTGTCCTAGAAAGATGAGGCCACTGAGTCCCAGAAAGCTAGCTGGTGAGCCTTATGTCACTTAGTTACTGGCATGTTGGGGTGAAAACCAGGTCAGCAGGTCATTAGTTTCATGGTCTTTCAAAACATGTCTATGAAACAAAACTTCAGTTTTATCTCAAAGTTTTTGCCATCCCATTTTTTCTTTCCCTTCCCCTTCATGACAAAATTTACCAATTTTATATTTTTAAGAAAATTTTATTTATCTGGTGCAGGGTCTCACTATGCAGCTTAGACTCATAGTGATCCTCCTGTCTCACCCTCCTCAGAGCTGGAAATTCAGGCATACACCACTACGCCCAGTTTCGGTGGCTGGTACAGCACACCCAGGGTTCTGGGGCCAGCACAGCATGTGGTGCCAGGGGATTGAACCCCAGTTCCTGTGCCTGTCAGGCAGGTGCTTAGACTGTTGAGCTATCTTATCAGCCCTATACTTATTTTTTATTTTAATTTTTCCATTTGCCTCCCAGACCTAAAACCAGAGCATCCACATCTTGATTTTATCATTCAAATCCTCACTATCTGCAGTCTTTTTGGAGATTCTCACACACTGCCATCTGTTTGAATAAACCCCTCCAAAAGCCAGATGAAAATTAATGCCATTGTAAGACTATTATGAAGTGGGACCCTTGGAAGGTGATTAGGTGATGAATGGGCTAAGGCTGTCCACGGAGCTGGCCTCTAATAAGAGGACACAGTAACCTGCCTGGTCCTCTGGTCATGCGAAGCCTGCTGCCACGTTGACATGCAGGAAAGAGACCCTTGCTAGGTGCTGGTACCATGCTCTCAGGCTTCGGATCTTTAGAACCATGAGAAATAAACTTCTTCTCTTTATAAATGACCCAGTGTGTGATATTGTTATTATAACAGACAATGCACTAGGACAACATCTCTGGCTCTCTAGGCTTTTGTCTTTTTACATACTTAGAATACTAAGATGATAGAATCAGAAGGAAAACCAGACAGCACTGCAGTTTCCAACACTGAGGAGGTGATTTTATACTAAGAGCTAAAGGGCAAAGGACTATGGGATCAACTCAGGTTGAGAAACAATATGTCAATTCTTGTCTGACATACACAAAATATGTCAGCTATTTTTTTTCTTGATAAGACAGGGTGTCACTAAGTTGCCCAGGGTGGCTTTAGACTCTAAGCTTCTCCTAGCACAGCCTCCCAAGTAGCCAGCATGATAGGCATGTAGACCACACCAGGCTTGTATGCCAGCTTTTGAAAGACATTGTCAAGTCCTAGTAGTAATAGAGACATCTATGCAGCTCAACATAATCTTTAATCTTTTCACCCCTATTAACTTTTCTTAAAATCTGTCCAACCTGGTCCTTTTGTCTCACAAACAAAGCCTGAGTCCTACTTCACGGCTACAACTAGCAAGTGGAGGGCTAAGCCTGCTCCTGAACTACTTATCGACCTCCGTTGGATCCAGTTTCTTCTAGTCTTCAGCCCAGCCCC
Source organism: Octodon degus (assembly GCF_000260255.1). Classification (NCBI taxonomy): domain Eukaryota; kingdom Metazoa; phylum Chordata; class Mammalia; order Rodentia; family Octodontidae; genus Octodon; species Octodon degus. The sequence goes on along the minus strand of NW_004524631.1, from coordinate 3,658,358 downwards.
CAGGCAAGCAACCCTTCACCTGGGATGACATCGAATGTTCAGTGTATGCCTGAGGGGGACAGGAAAGGGGCAAGTGCTTGCTCTTGCTTCAGCTTGGCCTTGCATCCAGTATATAGGATGTAAGGCTCAGCCAGTTGTTCTCAATTACACAATTTTTTTGCAAAACTGGATGTTGTGACATGGACATTTAAAGACATCCTAAGGACTTCTCTCCAAGTTCCAAGCACTAGAGGAGCAAACCCAGAATAAATTCCCTAGAGGAGATCTACAGGTGAGACCCTTCAGACAGGGCCCTCATCTAGAGAAAGGACCCAGGGAATGTGGACTCCTCCAGAAATTGGGTAGTACAGACAAACAGCCCACTTCTTTTTCCACCCTTTCTTTGCATTTTCTCCTAACTTTTAATCCACCTCCTTTCCCCTGTTGGTTGTTTTGTACCCAATTCTAGAGACCCTAACTGGGATGAAGATCTATCCAAGTTTTCTGTCCTTAGGGGCTAAAAAACAAGTCATGAGTGAACAGGGAGTTTTTAAAAAGTGGAAAACATTCTTGGCCTAAGGAGAGGTGGGCTAGCATTTACATTTCCACTGCCTGCTGCGGGCATTGCCAGAACTACTGTGAAGTGAATAAAAAATGCGGGTCATGACAGCAGGGGCCACGTCAGGTGGCTTTCTCTGATGGCAGGTAGCCAGTTCTTTTCACATCTCTTTTCTGACCCAACAGGCCTGCTCATGGTTCCCAGATTTGCTCATTCCTCCCAACTTGGTTTTGCTCAGGTTTCCTAACTTCTGAGGATTTTTTTTTTTTTTTTTGCTCCAAATGCCTTCAGGGCAGGTTTGGCTGGCTTGAGTTGTGGGGATCAAACCACAGCAACCTGAGCCTGACTGCTTTGTTGAAGCAGCCACTTAAAGAACTGAGCTAAGGGGCAGGCCCCCCTAACTTCTGTCTCAGCACCCATATCACCCTTCTCTTGTCTACCTGCAATGCTATTCTGACCCATGCTTTGCAGTACAATTTCAATCCCAATCCCCGCAGCCGTTCCAGCTCAGTTTTCCCATGCTGTGCTCGCTGCCCTCATTAACAGTACTGCCCACCTGAAAAGTGCCCAGGTATTCACTGTGCCCAGATGCCTCGCAGCCTGCACGCCGGTCTACCAGCTGTGCAATGCCGTCTTGTCTTCCCAAGCAGATCCTGTGGTCCTTGAGCATAGGAACCAATGGGATCACTTACGCAGAATGGAGGGTGTTTAATAAATAACTGTGCATGATGAGAGACATCAAGTGAGTGTTTATGGCTGAATATGTTATGAGACCATAAACTCAGGTCTTCAGGCTCAGGGTAACTAATGAGTAAAACACTGGTAAGCATCAGGGAGCAGCAAGGCTTGTGGCAATCTGGAAAAACAATGCTCTGCAGGAGCAGCTGCCACTCAGCCCCAGGTGACGGCAGGGCGGGGAACTCCTGGCTCTGTGTTCCAGATGACAACTCTTTTTTTTTTTCTGTATTTTAGGGAAGGGTCTACAGGGTGTTCATGGTCTCACTACTAGATATGTCTCATAGTGATCCATCTGTTTACAGCCTCCCAAGAGCTGGGATTACAGGCACGCGTCATCATGCCCAGTCTCAATCCCTGTCTCAGTGTACTCTGGGGGCGGGGCCGACATGGCAGGCCTGGGAATTGAATCCCCGGCTCCTGCACCTGTTTGCAGGTGCTTTAATCCACTGAGATATTTGGCCAGCCCTAGATGACTTTTTTAAGACAAGCAGGATCCCAGATTTTTATGTGAACTATCTGGAACTCTACACATTGGCAATGAATTTTTAAAATGTTCAATATACAGAATGGGCAAAAAATAACAAGCACAGGTCTGATTTCCCCGCTTTTCAAGCCTGACCACATTTTCTCACACAGACAATACACAAGAGCAGAAGTGTTCTTTCCTTCAAGCTGGATATCAGCAAGCAAAAGCAAAACATAAATCAGGACTGGATTTTTTGGTTGTGTTTATTTTACATTTTAAACTACATTAATGCGTAGATGCAGTTTACTTATCAATGAATATGGAAATCATGGAGAATCTAAAGGGAGATAAACTGGGGCCCCAAGGTCTGCAGAGGAGGCTGATACTTTTTTAAAAATTATTTTTCTACTTTCCAAACTGGAGATTTTCTTTGATTTCAGTATAGCTATTTTGATGAAGATAATTGTGGTCATTCTTGGGGAAAAATCACAAAATGGGGGTGAGGCTTAATTGCTGAGTTAGATTTCAAAGAAAAGATGGAAAATAAGAAAAGACAAATCAATCTATTTATGGATCCATCAGTTGCTAGATCGCCAAAGCTTTTAAATACTGTCTCGCTTAGCACCCACCAGGGCATTATAATCCACACTGGACACTAGAGGGAAGAGGAGGCTGTTCACTGTTCGGAGTTACGATGAGAGAGCCAATTCTGTTCTAAGGGTCACAGGCAATGCTGGACCGTTTCCTTCGAGCCTCTTCCCTGAGACTGACAGGTTAGATGCTTCGTGGGGACCCTGAACTGCTCTGGGTGAGCCTGGCTCTACGCCCCAGGCAGGAGAGGTAACCGACAGTCTTCACAGAAATAGAAAACCAAGCATGCTCAAGGCTTCACTTTTACAAAGGAGTTGGGAGTTCTCGCGTATAGCCAAACGGCCACAACTGACTACAGTATTTTTCACAGCTGTTTCCAAAGACCTTGGTTCACTCATTAACTAGCTTCAGAGGGTATGGATTCCCTTTGCCTAAAGGTGAATTCGCATTCAGGGAACGTCAAAGCTCTTCGGGAACAAGCTGTGCAGGACCACTGAGGCTTTAATTGTGTTCATGCTGAGAGTCCAAAGCGGTGAGACTGCTGTCTACACAGAGCTCAGAAATGCACTGGACTGAAATCCGTAAGGATCTGTTGCAGATTGTGCAACCAATGACATCATTGTGTGACCAATGACGTCACTGTTGTTAGGTCAGACTCAGCAGCGCACTTGAAACAATGGGCAGCCTGTTAATAAGCCCTGCATCTCCCTGCAGTAGACATTCACTGAAGGGAAGAACAAGAATTCCAGCATCAACTATTTCCAAACAAATTCCAATTAAACAAGGTACCTATGTAAAGTGCGAAATTAGCAGGTTTTTAAAACACAATTACAAGAGTCTCACACACTGGCACACACCTATAATCCTATAATCTCACTGGCTAAGGTAGGAGAACTGCAATTACAAGTGCAGCAGGGGGACTTAGCAACCGAGTGATATTGTCTCAAAAAATGAAAATAAAGGGTTGGGTCTCATTGGGAAGGCCTTGGGTTCAACCCATAGAACTGCAAGTACAAAAGAAAACACACACACACACACACACACACACACACACACTGATTAGGCCTGGGGATGTAGCTGAGTGGTAGAGTGCTTGCCTAGGATGTCTAAGGCCCTGGGTTCAATGCCCAGCACCACAAGCCCCCACCTTCCAACAACTCAGTTATACTAGTTCGTTTTGGAGCTAGTACTGGTACAACTAGCATTCCTTCATACTTCTATTAGCCATATAATTTGGAAAATAACTTTAAAATAAGAAAGAATACCTGTGGGGATATTTATGGCCCTTGATCTATCTAGTAGGTCCACCTTTTGGGAAAGTTTTGAGAAAAATACAAAAACAAAAAGACTATACAAATATGTTCACTGTAACAGTCCTTATTGTGACAAGTACTACATAATCAAAACTTTTTGGTATTAGAAGAGTTTTGAAATGACACAAGTTCTTTGACGCATTCATTAAAAGAGAATTGGGAAAATTATGCACTAATAGTCTGCTAAATCCTTCTAGTGAAACTTTAAGTAAAACAAGTAGTCCATCTAACAAAACAAGACAACATATATGAGAGGGAGGGAGGGAAGGAGAGGAAGGGAGAGGAGAAGAAAGGAGAAGGGAGGGAGAGGGGATAGAGGGAGAAGGAAGGAGGTAGGGAGGGAAGGGGAAGTGAAGGGAGGGGCAGGTGGAGGGCGAGGGGGCAGAAATATAGCAAACTAACATAAAATGGTGGTTATATTCAGATAAGACTCTGGGTACTTTGTTTACATTTTCCAAAATGCCTATGACATGATTATTACCCTTTCAAAGGCAACATAATTGTCAGTATACTAAAGGAATTATGGTTCTGTGGAGAAATTTTTAGAGCACCTACGACAACCAAGGATTAAAGAATTCAAACATTCTCTGACACACACCCACTGTCCAAACACACCCTTTACCTACTCCTGATTGTGTCTACTGCTCCCTGTACACACCTTGCCTAGACAGCCTGTCAGGGGAAGCCTATAGACTCGTCCCTTCTCCTCCAGCAAACAGACAGGAAGACAGAAATACTTAGGGAGACAAATTACACAGGAGTAGTTAAATAGGTGATCCTCAAGGACAGGCTGAAAGAATAGGAAAGAAGGCAAGGCAAGAAGAGGGCAGGGTAGGGGAAGAAAATACAGTGAGTGAAAAGGACTGGGGAGTCACACCAAGGAGTGGGGTTCATTAATCCCGGGCTCATCCCTCAGGGAGCGCACAGCACCTCCTCTCTCAAGACATCATAGCTGCCAGCAATTTCAGTGTTCATGTCAAACTTCACAAAAATTACTTTTTAAGTCAGCGTGCCAGGGGTGCAGGGTGACTGACCTGAAGTTTTTTGTGGGAGACAAAAACCAAACACCAGTAGAAACACAAATTAAAAGATGGTCTTCAATTAAATTCCATAAGGGATCACTATGGGTTTGTCAGATTCATTCTCTGTCTCCGTCTCCCTCCTTGCCCTGTCGTTTTAGTACTGAGGCTCAAACTCAGGACCTTGCGCAAGTGCTCAGACACTAAGCTGCACCCCCAGTTCTACAACACAGATATTCTTAGGTAGTCCAAGCCTACCTCCCCAATGGGCAGTTATTCTTGAAAAATTATACATTGGTTGCATGCTTTCATGGCCCTACTGTTAGTTCATTGAAAATGCTTTTATTTTTATTTTTTTAGTTCTTGGTGGTACCAGAGATCAAACTCAGGACCTCGTACTTTCTGAAAGTGCTTTTAAATAAGCCTGTGATCTTCAAAAAAAAATTTTTTTTTACCTTTTAAACAGAATAAACAAAAATAAAAACAAACAAAAGAAACCCATTAGGGTGATAAAGAACTTCACTAAACAAAATAATAGGAATTCAACAATGGTTGCTATATTGCATAATGTCTTCAAATTAAGTTGTTTAGATTACTAGATGTAAGCATGCAAAATTGGTTTTTAAAAAGTTATAATTAAAAAGGAGAAGAAAAAAACTTTAAGCATGAAGTGCTCCTTTCCATAGAGTAGCAGAAATCAGTAGTACAACTATCCAAGCTATCCTGTATATACACATAAATATATTTTCCCCTTCCTTCCTTCCTTCCTTCCTTCCTTCCTTCCTTCCTTCCTTCCTTCCTTTCCTTCCTTTCCTTCCTTTCCTT
>NW_004524631.1:3645348-3652768 GCF_000260255.1 Octodon degus | reverse complement strand
TTCCTTCCTTCCTTCCTTCCTTCCTTCCTTCTTCCTTCTTTCCTTTTTCCTTCTCTTCATCCCAGCTGTTCCTTCCTTTTGAACAGATTCTTTTCCTTAGCAATATCTAGTGTAACTTTCAGATTTTATTTACTCTTTCAGGTTCTTGGGCTAAGGAGACAATATGATGTTTATACACACAGGTCTGATTTATTTCATTTAAGAATATGGTCTGTAGTTGTAACCATTTACCTATGAAAGACTCAAGTTTATCTTTCCATAGCTGAGTGATACTCCATTGTGTAAAAGTACCACATCTTTTTTCTCCATTCCTCAGCTGATGGTTTCCAAAATTTAGCTATGACAAATTGTGCTGCTATAAACATGGGTGCACACATTTCACTGTGGTATGATGTTTTCAGTTCTTCTAGAAAAATATCCAGGAGGAGAATAGCTGGACTAGATGGGACCTCCAATCCCAGCTTTTTAAGGAATCGTCATACTGATTTCCATAGTGACTGTACCAGTCTGCATTCCCACTGACAGTGCAGAAGGGTTCCTTCCTCCCACAGCCATTCCAGCATTTGTTATTGGCTGACTTCTTGATGATAGCCTTTCTTTCTTGGGTGAGATGGAATCTCAGTGTTGTTTTAATTTGCACTTCTCGAATGACCAACAATATTGAACATTTTTTTATATATTTATTGGCCATTTGTATTTTTTCCTCTGAGAAGTGTGTATTCGTGATCTTTTTTAAAAACAAAAGCAAACACTTAAGAAATCTGTATGTCATACCTGGCAAGAGGCCAGGCTAATCCTCTCTATGTTATTTTGATTTTACTCTATGTGCTGCTGAAGCAAGGGCAAAGTTTAAAGGGTTTGAACTGAAGACAGTCCAGTCCCATCCATAGGTCTGCTAGGTAGAGACCTCCAACTTTCATTTTATACTTGCAGAACCGCAGTGGAAATAGATTGCTGGATGCACCACGCTCTCAAGCCCCTCAGACTTCTTCCCCTGCTGCCTCTCTCCTTGCTCCCTCTTCCTGTCTGGCTGCACGGGACTCCTTCTCTTCGGGACTCCTTCTCTTCGTCTGAAGCCCAGCTCAGTAGCACTTCTTCCAGTTCCTCTCCCCAAATTCCTCAGACTTAGAGGCCACTTCCTCCCAGGCCCCCGGCACTCACCGCACATCACAGATGGGCACATTCAGCAAGCTTCGTCAGGACTGCCTACTTCTTGATTTTTTCATAGTGTGAACCCCGCTAGGCCTCTGCAGTATCTGGCACAACCTGAGTGATCAATAAATGTGTCTGGAAATAGACTTGCACTTTAGAAAATGAATAATGCATCATTTCCTTCCATGAACAGAAAGAGGAAGTGCTGTAACATAGTGTGACACTATTCATTTAATGCCAGTGTGCATAAAGACTCTGAAAATAAACCTGCATCTCCACAGGAATCAATTTTTATTCCAGCCACTTTAAGGACTCCAGCTATATACAACTTTAGAAATGCTGCCCGTGATGGCTTGCCACTGTCTAAAGTTTAAAAATAGAAGCAAACAAACAACAACAACAACAACAAAAAAAAAAACCTGAAGGTGGTTGGAGGTGGCACAAAGACATTTATGTAACCACTGACAATGGCCAAATGAAAAACCCAACCTTTTGAACATTTGTTTGTCTTGGCAATGCTGGTCATCGAGCTAGTGCTTCACAGATGCCAGGCCAACTCTACCACTGAGCTACACTTCCAACACAAAGTCCTTTTTTGGTTTTCTGAGACAGGTCTATACAGTTTACACTTTGATAAAAATATTTACAGTATAAATGTTTAATATTTTGCTCATAACTACAGATCAAATAGGAGTCATTCTAAAATGAAGTAAGGTTAGTATTCATCTGTGGTGAACCTTATTCTGGAGGGACAGGGAAAGTTACTTATTCTGTGAAGAGTTCACGGGTGGGTGAGGAAAGGGGAGGAGGGAGGAGAAGAGTGTGGTTAATGGCCAGGAAGACACAGCTAGACACGAGGAATAAGCTCAAGTGTTTTATTACAAATAAGGGTGGTAACAGTTAATGTTATATCATCAGTATAACTATGAGAGGTTTCGGGCTTTTGTTGTTGCTTTTTTTTTTTGTTTGTTTGGTTTTTTTTTGAGACAGGGTCTCATTATTGTAGTCCAGGCTGGCCTTGAACTTGCAGCTATCCTCTTGCCTCAGCCTCCCAAGTGTTGGATTACAAACATGCACCACTACCACCAGCTTAGGAAAAGGCTTCAAATGCTTACATTATAACATGATAAATGTTTAAGAGGATGGATCACCAAAATACCTGTAATTATACACAATATACATGCACTGAAATATCACATTATTCCTCCTAATTATGTAGTTATTAACATGTCAACCTAAAAAATCAAGTGATTAAAAAAAGACCTGAGATTGTTAAATAGGCTTCCATACAGATAATTAGCCAATCCAAACTTTAGTTAGTTGTTTGGGGAAAGGGTTTTTAAAAAATATATCTTAATGTACAGTAGATAAGCAATACCCATAAGTAACCTCCATCTCAGTATAAAAAGTATGTGTTGACTATTTCCTGTCAGAAATAATAGCTGATATCAAGGTTGCGAAAGCCAAGCTTCAGTTCTGGCAGGTATGTTTGTTATTCCAACAAACAAGGCACAGGTTGAGACCTTGAATGTAAAAGCCATATGGCCTGGGAGTACCTTTTATGAGTGACAGCCTACCAGGAGGACATACTGAAGAGGTTCCTCTGCTTCCTGAGAGAGCTGACACACATGATCCTCTTCTGGCAGAGTTCTTTCGGGTCCCCGACTCCTCCGTTGACTCTTTCCTCAGCGGCCCTAACACCACTCATCTCATTCACACGGCTTTCTCAGGGGATTCCCTGTACTTCTATGCTTCCAATTGCCATCCGTCTGCCAACAAACTGCCCTGGATTTCCTCTCTCATAACTGCCTGCCACACGCTTTTAGCACTGCACTGTCACTCCAGAAGAGTCAGATGCTCTTGTCTTGTGAATCGTTGTATCCCAAGGCTCAGCACATAATAACTGCTCAAGGAACAAATGATAGAGCCCACTGTAAATGTCTTTAATTATGGTGGATGACTGAGGACACCTGTCTTTCATCACTTTAGGAGTCAAAATCTTCTATTCCTTGCGTCGAGACAAAATGCCTGGACACCGCAGGCATCAATCACTTGGCAAATCCGAAGAACTTTGTTGAGGAAAAGGTCAACCCTGCTAGCAAATGCTTCTTTCTTTTTTCAAACAGATTGTATTGGTACATTTTATTTATTTATTTATTTATTTGTTTGTTTATTTATTTTGTGGCTGGCACGGCATGTGGTACTGGGGATCAAACTTCAGTCCCTGAATGCTTGTCTAAGATTGCCTAAGAAGGCACTTTAGACCACTGAACTATCTCACCAGCCCCTGTATTGGTACATTTTAGGTACACATAATGATCACATTCATCATAGAGAATTTGAAACCTGTACATGACGTAACTTGTATTTTCCCCTTTTACAATAGCTTTGTTTCCATGTTTTCCTTCTTTTTTCTCTTTGTTTTTACTTTCTCTTCTTTCCTTTCCCCTCCCTTCTCACTGATTCCCTTACTTATACATTTTCTTCCTATTATATCTATTATACATTTTGGTCCTTATTTACACTTTTGGTTTCTCACACCAGAGAAACAATTTGGTACTTACACATTTGTATCCAATTTATTTCACTTAAGGGTATGAACTCAAGGCGCACACATTTTCCTAAAATCATCTCAAGCACATCCTTCTTTGTGACAGAGTAGTGTTCCACTCTATAAAAAACCCAAAAACCCCACATCTTCTTTATCCATTCACCAGTTGATGGACATTTAAGTTGTTCCCAAGATTTGGCTATTAGAAACCATGCCTCTATAAACATAGGTGTATGTATGTCATGGTAGCATGATGCTTTTCATTCTTTTGGGAAGATAAGCAGGAGTGGAATAGCTGGGTCAAACGGAAGGTCTAGTCCTAGTTTTCTGAGGAATCTCTACACTGATTTCCACGGTGGTTGCCCCAGTCTACACCCCACCAACAGTGGAGAAGGGCTCCTTTTTCTGCAAGTACTTCTTTGCTAACTTCACACCTGTGGCAAGATGGCCCATCACTTATATTAGAATTCAAGTGAAGCACTTTCATTTTTATAATAAAATGTCAAAAACATTACCTCAGGTAACTAAAGTCTAAGAAATTACTCTTTTTTAGGTAACACAAAATTCTAAAATGAATCGATACCTTGGCAAAGCCCAGTAGAGACCATTAATATAAAATTATTAGAAGGATGCACAGTCTCTCCTGCATTAAGAGAGACTGCAGACAATCTACATTAGAATTCTGACTGTCACGTATTGGCTTGTTATGTTTTGTGTCTAGGTGTCTCCTCAAAGCCTCATGCAGTCATGGGACAGCTTCTGGAGTTTGCACTTGATTCATGATCCAATGCAGGGATTATGGGTGTGAGTGCCCTGGGGCAGATACTCTTACAAATGTAAGGAGAGGAGAGAGGCTAGCTAGAAGCCACAGCTGCTGCCCCTCTCTTTGCTCTCTCACTCTTTGCAGAAGGGCTGCTCCATGCCATGTGTCACACTCTGCCTTTGAGCCAGCTGAGTATGGACTGAAACCTCCACTAACTGTGAGCTAAATAAACCTGTCCTTTCTTAATTTTGGGTGTTGGCTGTTTTGTCCCAGCAAGGAGAGAAGAGCAACTGAGACATGGCTGTATAATGTGAGCAGATACGTATTCAACCCACTGTGTCTCAAAGTCTTCATTTATAATATATAAGCAACAATAGCATTTATCTCTCAGGATTATTACAAAGATTGGGTTGAACTATGTACAGCAAAAGTAGATAAGAGTTAATGAGTTAGCGATGAGGACCATGAGGATGTGTACCAGCTAAGCCATGTACTCCAAAACTCTAACATTAGGAAAGTGTTGAGCTCTTGCTGTAGGCCAACAACTGTGTTACATTTTTTGTATGCATAATTGTGTGTACTCTTTACAACAAGCTTTGAGAGAAACACTGCCATTATTACCACTTTTATAGGTAAAGAAAATAAGTTTCTTCATAGTTCAGTAACTTATTCAACTAGTCACATAACTAGTCACACAACTATTAAATGCTAATGATAGGATTCAAATCCAGTAACCACAGGTAATAACTGTCCATGTGGAAAAGACTGACACCTGTAGAGAAATTGATCAACCTGAGAGCACTATCAAACTGGAAACAGTAATGATGAATCAACATATGACTATTGCAGTGTACTATAGACAATTGCCATGATCAGATGTGGACTGAATATATCTCCTACAGGGCAGGTATTACTCTATTTGCTTTACATATTAACTACTGTTTGATGGCAATGATGATGGTGATATCAACGAGCAATTCAGTTTTACCCATGTGGTCTTATGATCTTCATAATAAGTTTATAGGCAAAATACTATAACCACTCACTGGAAGAGGAATCAAACTCACAGATTAGGGGGCTGGCCAAATAACCCAGAGAATTAAAGCACGTGCAAGCCGGTGCAGGGGACAGGGGTTCGATCCTTAGGCTTGCCATGTGGGTCCTGCCCCCGGGGCGTGCTAAGAGGGCAACTGAGACTTAGTGTGGTGGTGTGTGTCTGTAATCCCAGCTCTTGGGAGGCTGTAAGCAGGTGAATCACTATGAATCCGATCTAGTAGTGAGACCCTGACCCTGTAGACCCTTTCCTAAAATACAAGAACAACAACAACAAAAAAAACACCTCACAGGTTAAATACTCTATTTAAAAGTCACACAGGGAGTACAGTTCAGAGACAGGACTTGAACACAGTTCTCCTTTTCTCCTTAATAGCAGAGTCCATACTCTTCTCCTTTTTTTCAATAGTAAAGATGGAACTTTGCACTGAGCTAGCTCTCCTACCATTTTTAAAATTTATTTTTTGAAAACAGGTTCCTGCTAAGTTACTAAATTTTCCATGCGGGGTGGCAACTTGTGATCTTCCTGCCTCAGCTTCTCAGAGTGTTGGTTTTACAGGCCTACATCACCTTGTCTAGCCCAAAGTCCATGCTGATAAACACTATGAAAATGTCCAATTCCATGAAGAATTCTGTGCAATAAAATCTGCAGTCAGTTAAATTTGGGACTCACTCTACATCCTATTTTGATTCAAAACCCACATTAGAATAGTAGGAATTCTAAAATGCTTTACAAATAAAAAGAAATTCTAATGAACTAGTGCAGTGTTTCTAAATACCATTTAACTATGGAACACTTTGCAATGTGTAACATATGTTGTTAAGGCAAACCAGAAACAGCTCATTAACCTAAGATTTTCATACCCAGAGCTTTTTAGACAAACCCAAGCCAAATGAAGCTTAACCAATCAAAATCCACCAATTTACCTCTAGCACTTTCCACTGAATCATAAACAAAAAGACAAATGCCTATCATAGCCAGCCAAATAAATGTTTTACTTTGCTTCCACTCTGTGTCTACAAAAACTCCTTGTACTGCAAAGTACAGCACTAACCCTCTTCAGGCTCTGAGCGCTATCTGATTCACTGATTGTTTTTTGAACAGTACACTATTAAATTTTATTTTGTTTCTAAAAGAAAAACTGTAAAGTTTGAAAAAATATGTTTTGTCTCATTTCTCTCTTAACATTAATATACTGTAAAATTAAAATCTGTAAATATAGAATATACCCCTTTAAGTGATACATTTTTAATGTAGATCGCACAATAAGCAGGGCAGAGTTTGGCGCGGAGGGAGGGAGTGGGAAGGGGAGAAGTTGGACTACCACCACAGGACACTGCTGAACATCGCTGAAAGGGCCTGAAGACCACAAGACCATGTTCTCAGCCAGCCTTACTAAGTAGTCTTGTGTCCATGAAAAGGTTATGTAACTTTGTTGGAGCTTTCTTTCTTGAAAACTAAAGATATTACTATTTCACAAAGTGGTTGCACTTATTATTCAGTAAGCGAACTCACCATGAAGCAAAATCTCAGGATAAAGACCCTGGCTTAGAGTAGGCACAAGAAAGACCAAGGTTACTCTATTAACATGTCTAGCTTCTCTATTTGTATGTTAGTTAATGTTGTTTAAAACAAAGAATTTAAAAACATTGAGGTAGGGGGCTTGCCCATTAGCTCAGTTGTTTAAGTGCCTGCTTAAGCAAAGCAGTCTGGCTCAGAACTCTGCAGGTCGATCCCCAGATCCTCATGTATTACCAGACTTGCCCTTAAGGCATCCTGAGAGGGGAAAAAGCCAAAAACAACTCCTTCTGAACTTTTGGGCTGGCCAAATAGCTCAGTGGATTAAAGCACCTGCAAGTAGGTGCAGGAGCTGGGAGTTCGATCCCTGGGCCTGCTGTGC
>NW_004524631.1:3640982-3644859 GCF_000260255.1 Octodon degus | reverse complement strand
CTGAAAAGTAAAAGGTAAAATGATATGAAATAAATTGGGAATTTGCTAGTGATTTTTAAAAAGTTACTCTGTAATTATAACTAATACTAGCTAGAAGTAGGTAGACAATGCATTATAAATTCAGAGACAAGTTTAACTCCATAAAAATATTATGAGGAAGTTAAAGACACAGAAAACATCAAGGTTGGTACAAAAAAGTTTCAAAGGACAACAAAAATCTATTGTTAGCAACATCCAGAGTCAGAAGTCCTGGAAACTCCAGGTCTGTCCCTTGGGGAAGACTAAAAGAAATGGAAAAGATGAACTTCTATTTTCTTTCTGTTTTATCTTTCATGTATGATTGTCAAACAGAAACAGAGGAAACCTGTGTCTATGATAGACAAGAAAGCTGAAGGCTTGGTAGGGACCCTGTACATAAGAGTACTTAATAAAGGGAAGAAATAGAAAAGTATCATCAAGAAAAGGGTTAGCAGAGTATAGAGAGAAACGGAGGCTAATGTTGTGGGGGAATGAGAGGAGGGGTTTTCAAAAAGAGATGGTTTTTCGCTTGATGTTGAAAGATGTGTGGGAATGTGGGCAAAGAGGGTGGGGTGGCGCGCCAGTCAGAGGACAAGAGGAAGGGCAGCGAGCAGACTTCACGGGATGTGTGAAGTGGAGTGAGCGGAGTGGTGCGCGCTGCGAACTTCACACTTCTATTCCAAAGCAAGCTGGGGAGTGTGTGAAGGAGAGTTCAGACTGGAGCGCCCAGGAGCTGGAGGGCAGGGACCATGCTTCCACCACACTATTATCAGAATGTTTCAAGTCAACCACGTGAAAAGGGGAGGAGAGGAGAGGGGAAGAGAAAGGGGAAGATAGGGAGGAGAGGAGAGAACAACAACAACAACAACAACAAATGGGGCCAGTGAGAGAGCTCAGTGGACTAAAGTGTCTGCTTAGGCAAACACAGTGAGCGGGGTTCGATCTCTGGCACCACATGCCACGCTGGCCCCACCGTAGGGTGCACTGAGTGGTCCAGAGTCCAGGCGTGGTGGCACATGCCGGTTATCCCAGCGCTCGGGAGGCTGAAAGCAGGAGGATCACCACGAGTGAGAGCTGTATAGTGAGACCCTATAACAATGAAATACATAAGAAAGAAAGAAAGAAAGAAAGAAAGAAAGAAAGAAAGAAGAAAGAAAGAAAGAAAGAAAGAAAGAAAGAGAAAGGAAGAAAGAAAGAGAGAAAGAGAAAAAATATATTGTGTGTGTGGAACATATATTCAAGTTTATCAGGGAATAATTCTGTTTTCAAGCCAGTATCCTGAATAGTGTATGGTGGTATAAGCCTATAATCCCAGCCTACTGGGAGCCCAAGGAAGGAGAATCACAAGTTCAAGGCTAGCCTAGACAACTTAGTGAGAGCTTGTGTCAAGATAAAAAATAAAAAGGCCTGGTGATATATCTCAGTGGTACAGCCTATTGTTCTATCCATCAAGTAAATCAATATTATGGGCCAGGGAGATAGCTCAGTAGAATAAGCACCTGCCTGGCAAGTGCAAGGCCCTGAGTTCAATCCCCAATACCACAAAAGAAATCAATATTTTAAAAATAATAAATTATATGGCTATCCTCAAATGTATATAATTTGGAGACCATCTGAGTTTAATAGGAATTATAATAAACATGGACTTAAACAGTTACACACTACCGACAGGTGAGCTACCCAACAGGTTCACTACCAAGGATTTACAGGGAGGGCATCAGATGTTGATATTTAAGTGTGATGTAGAGGTAACAACTTAAAACCATTTCTTATAACTATTCAAAGCTCATCAGGGTTGGCATTTTATTAGAGAATCATTTGTGTAACTCTTCTGTCTCATAAGCCCATACCCACACAGATTCCTTCTCCCCAAACTGTTTCCAGCATCCCACAGTGCATCACAGAAACATAATCACCAGTGTGGGTTAACTATGTATGACAAAAAAAAAAAGGGCAACACAGAAAGATTGTACCTGTGACAAAGTTACCAGAGCATTCCCATGGAGAGGCCTAACAGGGAGAGGGCAACATTAGGAGCATAAATGAAACTCTTTGTAAAGTCTACAGTTTAATATCAACCTAAAGTATAATTACAAAAAAGAAATCATGTGCCTAAAGGTCTCATCTCATTGCAAGCCTCCTCTTCTTGCCCCTGGTGTCACGCACGAGTGCCCTTGGTAGGACTCCCATCTTACGCCACACACGCTGATTTTCATTTCATGTCACTCTCTTGCCAGTAGCCCCCAATCCATATCTCTGGCTCGGAGCTCCCTCCCGAGGCCTAGGCCTGTATACACTGTTATTTATGAACCACCATCACAGGACCTGTCCCAGGAACGCTTCACGAGAAGGCCCCAAACTCTCTACCTTCACCCTTGGATCAGCTATTCCTCCTAAGCCATCGTCCTCGTCACTATTATTCCAGGGTCTAACCGGGGGTCCTGTGGGATCCTTTCCCTCCTTCACTCCTCTCCACATCTTCAGCCACAATTCCCCCTACAGCTCATGCTTTCACCTGCACTGGGGCTTCCCAAACCATCTCATACCTTCACTTCTGCTTTACTAAATTCCAGGCGCCACACTGCCCCTGGGAAGGAGTGTTCCTAAAATACTTAGTGACCACCTGCCTTCCCTGCTGCAATCTTCCTCTGGCCTCTCTTGCCCACAGAGCTCTTCCTTACCTGACACATTTGTCCACTGTCTCACGCTCTGACCTCTGAACTTTAAGCTGCAGCCTAAGTCAGTTTTAGTGCCCAGCTGTACCAACCTCTCCCACTGGGACACTGCTGTTTCTGTCTAGAAATGCCCCTTTCACTCCTTTCTTTCTCCCTCTTCTCTCCCTTGGCCAGATCCTAGGGAAAGGCAATCTAGCACAACAGGTAAGCTCCAGAGCTCAGGGCTAAGACAGGCTAGACTTGAATCCCGGCTCCATCTCTATAAACCATGCCATCTCAAGCAAATCATTTTCTTTGCATTTTAGTTCCCTCCTGTCATATAAAGAAAAAAAAAGGTACCTGCCTGACGTTATTACACTATGGCTAAATGAAGAGCCTGTAAAAGCAAACACCACAGTACCTAACACAGAGGGAGTGGAGATCGTGTTTCAAAGACACTATTTTACTGTAAACACTCAGCCTTGTAAGGTTGGATGATGATGCTCCATGTACTTCAGATGTCCTTGCAAGGCTTTTGCAGAACCTCATAAATGCCTCCCCTCCCACAGTTCTTCTTCCATCACCCAAGTGCACACCATCATGGCATTTTGTTTATCTCTCATCATTCAACTACAAGGTCCTCAAGATTAGGTGTAGGAATCTCTCTTATTCATTTGTTCTACCAGCTCCTTGAAGTGGAATTTAGTTCACTGAATAGAATCAGTGGTATCATTCACACACTTTAACATCCACAATCTCTCACACACACCTACATACACATGCATGTGTGCACACATGCAAAACTATTGAATAAGCGATCATTTCTAGGTAACAGGATTTTAATTTTATTTTGAATACCCTCATAGACAGAGGGGTTTCCTGTTTAGTTTTGTTTTAGATTTCATACTGGGAGCACCTTAGATTAGCCAGGCAAATTGGCCAAGTTTGTCACTGAGAAATCCAAAGACATTTCTCCATTCTTTAGAAGCATAAAACGAAGGAGAAAATAAATGGCAGATGGTGTCCACATAGTTTTATAGGGAAGTGAAAATAAATGTGTGCTCACTATTGTAAAATTGTCCAGAAGGAAACAATTATGAATGAGGAACTGCACCTTCACACTTCACAGAAACGGCTTCAGACCCAGCTCAAGCTGCCTGTTAGAAGTACGATGTCCCATCAAGACAATGGACTAGGTCCTTCCC
>NW_004524631.1:3618549-3640882 GCF_000260255.1 Octodon degus | reverse complement strand
TGGTAAAAGTATTAGGAAAAATAAAACTGAGAATATAAAAGGCATTATCTTACAGTTTTCATGACAGAATCAATCCGACTTTAATATTCTACAAGTGCTCTCACAGAGACCAACGCAGACTGATGGCTACATGGTGCCCCGAAGTCATTTCTTAAGCCTTTCTGCTGCCACGTGTTTAAAGAAAATCCTATCAAATCAGCTAAAAGGCACCTTGGTTAGTGAACTCTCCAAGTTACAGGAAGTGATACACATCATCCCAAGTCTGGAAGGCAGGAGACCAAATGTTATTTACTCATATTGTGAAGTTGAACTTACCTGATATTAGTCAAAATTCTGATTTTTCAATTGTTATGAAAGAGGCCAGCAGCATGCAGTTTTGCAGGGCTCCCAGCTGAGCTGTCATTTAAACCACACCTACACAGCTCCAGAGCACAAGGTGTACAGAGAATGCTGGTGAGGACACATTAAATCACACCAAGTTCAGGGACATTTCAGGGGAAGAAAACAAAAAACAAAAAACACCTTGCTTAACTAGGGCCGAAGCAATGTCACATGTCGAAAGTATGGAGAACATCAGAGAAATGCCACTGTAGCAATCTCTTTCAATTATGTCACTGAAAAGAGTCATAGTACAAGAACTAAGAAGTAAAGGTGGATATACTTCACTGGTAAAAGTATATATTTAATGATCTCAAGGCTTTAGGTTCAATCCTCAGCACCCCAAAATAAACAAAGAAAGAAATCCATAAACAAAGGAAAGAGCTACTAGGTTAAGCCATAATAAAGGTATGACAATGCAAGCTTGCTGCCTTTTGCTTGGAACTCCCCTCAAACCATCTTTGCCACTCTCTCACCTGCCCAGAGCTTCTCCCTCCTGTCAGCCTTTGTAACCTTACCTGTCCTAAGATATCTATCAGCTCCTGGCTTTTTGTCTTTTTCATCTCTTTCGATCTTGTTTAAAAAGACTACTTGGGGCTGGGAGAGATGGCTCAGTGGAATAAGCACTTCCCTGGCAAGTGCAAGGGCCTGAGTTCAATCCCCGGTTCTGCCCCCCCAAAAAAAATAAAAAAATAAAAAGACTACTTGAGCATCTCCTCAAAGCCTCACAAGGCAGGGTTTCAATCTGTTTATAAATCTAAGTGACCACTTATGAGTGTATGCCATCAGGAAATCTAGAACACCTTCCTAAAATGAAATCTGATTTTCTTCATAGAGCAATCCCAGAAGTATATACCATCTTGATGTGTATATGACCACCAGTTCCACTTTTTAGTTAGGATATATACTCGGACCAAAAACAAAATTATAAATAATTTGTATTAATATTAATAATTAATATATATTCATTGTGAAAAATACAAGGCTGTGAACGTAGCTCAGTACAGAATGCTTGCCTAGCATATGTGAGGCCCAGGGTTAATTCCTAGTACCAGAGAAAATAAAAACAAAAACAAAAACAACCATTAAAGTATGTCTTCATATGAAACAGGATATATGCTATTTTATAACCTTTCCCCACTATATACAACAAAAATCTTTCTCAAATCATTTACCATTTTACATTGTGAAGTTTTAAAATCATTTATTTGATTTATTTATTTTCTTTTTTGTATTTAGTACAGGGTGTACAGGGTCTCACTACATAGATCAGACTCATAGTGAGCTTCCTGTTCTCAGCCTCCCATGCACTGGGATTACAGACTCAAGCCACCATCGCCAGTCTCAATTGCCATCTCAGCGCGCCCGGGAGAAGGGCCAGCATGGCACTTCAGGGATTAAACCCTGGTCCCAGTGTTCTGCCTAAGCTGGTGCTTTAGTCCACTGAGCTTCCCGGCTGGCCCTCTTTTATTTTTTGGGGGGAGTGAAGAGGTTGGTCCTAGGGTTCCTATTTGCTAGACAAGTGCTTTACCTCTAAATTACTCCCTAGCACCCTTATATTATATTTAAATCTTCATTCCTTTATATTATGGGGAAAATGGTCGTTGAATGCCTCCTCACATTTCTCATAAATGGCAGTGCTTTGAAAGGAACTAGGTGAACAGTTTTTAATCCTGGAAAGTATTTCCATTTTTCATTTTATTTTCTATGTTGGAGAACCCAGGACTATCTAAGCACTCTGCCCCTGAACCATATGTCAAGGCCTTAATTTTTTTTTTCTTTTAAAATTCTGAGACATAATTTAATTCTGTGGCAGAACTGCCGAGTTGTGCAGGCTAACCTCAAACTTGCAGCCCTCATGCCTCAGCCTTCCCAGTGACTGGACGGATTACAGGTACGTGCCACCATACCTGGCTAAGTGATTCCATCTTTACAGCTCCGAATTGTGTGTGGTAGGCAAGTGATCCACCGCTGAGCTCATCCCCGGCCCAATTTTGTCTACAGGTGTTATGATTTATGATAAATTCTATGCAGAGCGACTGCAAGGATGAAAGAAGCATGCCTCTCCGGCTCCTGATGGGTCCTGCAAACCCATCCTCTGCTCTAACAGTGGTTGCTAGCAGCACTGTATTTTTTGGTCCTTTCACTTACATTAGGGTTACAATTTTTTTCTCTTGCACAGCACTTAGAAGTCAGTGTTCAGAATTTCTCCACTCTCCTTTTGCCCTCTGCTTTCCTTCTTCATCTTTATATAAACTGCTCCACTGTCTTTTCCAGATCTACTTTCATTTGTGCTTTTCCACTGTTCAAGTCTTATAATGGTTCTATTATACCACTGAAATTCACCTGGCTGGTATCTTATGCCCTTAGACTCACAGAGCCCAAGTGTCAAGCAATTAATCTGAGAAACTAATCTCATTCTGAAGAACATACATGCAATCTAACTTGAACAGTTTAAAGAAAACATATAGTCTATAATAGAAATGCATTTTATAGACTAGTGGTTTTCAAGTTTCACTACAACTGAAGTCACCTGGGGGACATTAAAATTTTGCTAAAAAGACCTAGAGGGCCAGTGACATAGTTTGGTGGTCTAAGCACGTGCTGTGCAAGTACAAAGACCTGGATTCAATCTCCAGTACCACAGCAGTGCTAGCCCCAGAACCTTGGGTGTGTCGTGTCAGCCCTGAAACCACACGTGGGGGGGGGGGGGGGGGAATGCCTATAATCCCAATGCTGCGGAGGCTGAGACAGGAGGATCACTATGAATCCAAGCTGTGTAGTGAGACCCTGTACCAAATGAGTAAATCTTTTAAAAAAAGACAGATTGCAGAAATTCTGGCTCATTCAGCAAAGGGTGAGACCTGAACATCAGGATTTTTCTTAATGATTCCAATGTAGCCTATGTTTTTGAGATGAGTTAAGAGAGAGACCCTTAGTACTTCTTCTTAGATAATCTTAGAAGACCCAAGGAAGAAGAGCACAGCACACATAAGCTCAGTAATCTAATTCATTGCATGAGATAAAGGATCTAGGACAGGGCAGTAAGGGGCAAGGCATTTGCCCTCGACCACAGAATGCAGCACACCTGTGCTTCCTGATCACAGGTAGGTGCTGCTGTGTCAGGAAGGAGGCCAAGCTGCATTTCTTAGATGGCTTCGACTGCTTTTGCAACTGACACTAAAGTTATTGGAGTAACAAGGCCAAGGACCTCAGTGGTAGCTCTCTAGGTTTCAGTGTCACAAATTACTCCCAGTTCACACCTGCTTCGCTGTTCCAACAAAGGTGGGCAACCTACCCATTTCCTACACTGTTCACAGCAGATCCCTGAGGACGACTCGGAATAACCACACATACCAGGCATTTAAATAGACGGCGGGGCTGGAAGCGCAGCTGCTCACACAACACCCACCTCGCACGCACGGGGCCCAGGGTCCAGCCCGTTTTATAGGGAAAACTCAGTTAAAGTTACGTTCGTGATTAGCATATGCTTTCCGCTGATATTAATGATCTTGCCAAGATTTAGAATTCAGAGGAGAAATAACAAGAGCCAGTGCTCTGCAAACCTGCTCAGGTCTAGCCAGAATACTTGACACCTTCTCTGCTGGGGCCTGGCAGTCCCATTTCCAGACTGTCCGCAGGCACCAAAAGGTCCACACACCGGCTTGTTCTTCATGATGTGGCAGCCCGGCTGGGGAAGAAAAGCTGTCCTCCAAGCCCGACTTTTCTTAAATTACTTACTATATAAGGAAGACTGCCTCGTGGCTGCAGCCAACACAGCAGTTTTTTCTTCCCTGTTTTCTTTTTCAGTTACTGCAGACAGCCACTGAACACACACAGGTAAATATTATTGTTCTCTTGAATCTTTGAAAGGTGTTACTTTCAATTGTCTAGTTCCCCCAGAGAATACAGAAACCGCTCAGCTTCCTACGTGAAGACCAGCTTGCTGGGTACCATTTCTAGAGGACGGGTCCTGGTTGCTCTTCCACTGTATCAAATGCCAGTCAGCAGAGGAAAGGGAGGGACTCTGAAGTTTCCTAGACATTTGCTAACCAGGGAAGAAAAGGCCTTGGGGATGGAGAATGTGCTTGGATTCTGAAGTAAGCAAATTCCTACAAGGAATGTGCTATAATAGCCTAACATGGGGGCTTTTAATAGGACAAAGCTCTGCAGACTGTAAGCTTACACACAGCGAGCAGGGAAAACGAATATAAACCCTCTGGGAAAGTGGGGGCGTTTTGTATACCCCCCCACCTTTGTCTAGTTGTCATTCTCGAAATAATTTTTACAAAAACAACCTGGATTAAAGCCGAGGTGACTTGATGTTGGAAGAAGAGGGTTAAGAGTTTAGATAGGGCAGACTGCTCGGAAATAGTGTCCAATCAGAAGGCTCAGACTTGGCTGTAGGCTGTAGCTACAATACTAAAAACAAAGCATGGAATAAACCACAGACAGTTACCTTTTCCTGTCTGAGAGGGGGAAACACACACATAAGATTCGTCATGCAGTGGAGAGAAACCCGATTCTTCCAGGTTAAGCCCGGGCACCCTGGCTCAGGCAGAGGTTACTGCTTTGGCAGTCAAGGGCATCGATGCTGAGGGGCAGGCAGGACACATACATTATGCAAACAAGGGCTGGCACAGCCTCCACCTCCGCTGCCTTTCCAGCCAGCCGTCCTCTTGGCCCCCTTTCTAGGACTGAGCCAAGAGCCTCGGCTGCAGTGGGGGATCCGCGCGAGTCCTCCAGCACCTCACACCCCCGCCCCCGGACGGGAGCGCGCCGAGGCCAGGCGTGGGGGTGGGGGGCGCTGTGCCCCTTCTGCTTTTAAAGTGGCTGCACCCCCAGAATCGGCGCCCTCTGTTTCCCTCTTCCTGACATGTTTAACTCGCTCTCTGCCGGGCCCAAGGGGAGAACGAAAATGGGGGAGGAGTAGTTTGCCAAATGCTGAAGGACCTGTCCCTTGGCACTGCAGACCAAGGCAGGGGGAGGTTTAGGGCACACGGAAGGTGAAGCGGCTGCTACATTCTCCTCAAGAACTTCTCCTCAGCCATCGCGCAGGCCAGGCGACTCAGCCCTAGCTCCGCGCCCGCACGGTGGGCGAGACCGTGACCCCCCAGCAATATCCAGCTGGGCCCCCTCAAAAAGCGATCGCTGCGCGGCACCGGGAAAGCGCGCCCTCGGAACGCGAAGCGCTGTTCCCCCATCAAATGTTGCTCAGGGGGAGGGGAGAGAAGCCGCGCCGCGCTGCGCCTCACCACTTGCTGTGCGCCCCGGAAAGTCGCGTCCAGCAGCATCAGCTTCCAGGGATCCGACACGGAGCTGGGCAGCGGGATGTAGACGTAATAGGCGGCCAGCGCCACGAGGGCGGCGAGCAGGACACAGGACGACCGCATCCTCCTGGGGCGGAGCGGCTTGGCTTGGCTCGGCTGGGCTCGGCGAGGAGGCGGTGATCACACCCGCAGACCTCCGCTAAGTTTCTGCCAGCCGCAGCTGCTCCGGTGTGGGTGTCTTATAAACCCGGGAGCCAATCACAGGCGGCGCCGGGAGGAAGTGGGGGCACTGACGCGCGCCCTCCTCCATGTCCTGGTTGGAGGCCAAGCAGGCGGGGCGCAGCGCACCCTGGAGGATGCGACCGGTACTGCAGGCTGTGACTTGGGCCGCCTCCTGCAGGTCGGCCGACCGAGTCCAGTCCCCGCCAAGGGTCTCTATGCAAGTGGAGATACTGTTGAGCATGGGAATAAATTGCTCCTTCTCTAGTCCCAGAATTGCAATGTCAGTTGTAACTGATAAATGGGCAAAGAGAGAATGACAAACTCCTATAGCTCAAGCAATGATCTGTCCACAGGCTTGGTTTCCAAATTTCATTCTCCAGTGAATAAAAGAATCAGGCTTTTTGCCACAGCTCCTTAAACAAAAAGCTGATTCCAAGACAGGATGGGCAAATAAGAAGATGAGGATGCTCTGGCAGAAGATAAAGAAGTGTCAAAAAAATAAATAAAAAGCCAGCAGGAACAGCTCAAAAGGTCACAGGTGGTAGGTTGAAGGGTCTCCTTGAGATAAAGCCAGGATCCTTTCAACAGCAAAATAAGTCATCCTCATGGGTGATCATGGGATGAAATAAAAATCCAGGAGTTTACTCCAAACGAATTAAGTAAATAAGTGGAGGAAGAAGAGAGGCTGTCCTTACAAAGGAATGCCATTGTTAGCCATTGGAAATAGTAAGCAAATGCTAAAACAAGCGGGTGAAAGCTTGGCAAGAAATTCTAGTTCTCATCCAAAGATCTCTCCACAAAGCCAGGTGTGGCAGGCAGCACAGGTCTGCAATCCCCGCACTTGGGAGACTGAGGCAGGAGGATGGCAGGATCACATAGTGAGACCCCCGTCTTATCAAGAAACAAAATTCTCCACGTAGATTATTAATCACAAAGGAACAAGTAATAATTTCATAAGGGAAACACCTGATAGATACCACCTGAAATAGTTCTTTCAGTGGGGCAATAGTAGCTAGAAAATTTGATTTCAATTTTTCTTTTTTTAAAAAAAATTTTATAGCATTACCTTTTTAAATTTTTTTTATTTTTTAATATTTTTTAAAAATTTTATTTATTTATGTGGGGGGGGCAGCTCAGCCCACCAGGGGGCAGGGCTGGCTGGCATGTGGTGCTGGGGGATTGAACCGCGGTCCCTGTGCTCTGCTAAGCTTATTCTAAGTAGGTGCTTTAGACCACTGAGCCATCTCAACGCCTGAATTCAAATTTTCTGTTAAAGATAAGAGAAATGCAGTACAGAATGGGAGAGGGAAAACTTCACTAGCAGAGTTACAACCAGAAATCCAGAGAAAGCACCAGGAAGTAGTAGAATAACCCCAAACCTAGTGATGAAGGCCTTTAAATATTGGATAGTAAAATCATGCATCTTAATATAACAGTTTAAATTTCATCTAAGGCATAGAAATGAAATAACTATAACTGTGTGAAGATGATGAAATGAGGAGAAAGTTGGTTTCTTATTCAAAGTTGGAGGCAAACATTTTTAAGTGGGTTTCAGGGACATTTTAAACATAACTTTGAGATAACTTGTTTTCCATCTCTTTGCTATTTCTTTTAGTTACTATTTCTTTTAGTTACTGGGTGAGCACATAAATTGAAACAGATAGGGTTGTATATGCTGTGAGTGTGTGTACGTGAAGCTAGAAGCTAATCTTAGTGGGTAATAAGAGACAATCCCAGCAACCTTAGCCAAACTAGCTACTGGACTTAGTTAACATTATTTGTTTCCATGTGACCTGTAAAGTAATTCAAAGTTTTACTGTCTTCTCTTTGATATTTTTTCTAGAGTTTGATTGCAGAAATCTTGGAACTAATGGATTGCATAAATCTTGGAATTAATATCAAAACTGACCCCCAAACAAACAAAAACAATGTCACACACCTGACTCTGGCTTCCATTCTCAGCTATAGAGACAAGTGCTTAAACGCGTTCATGACTTGTGTCCAATACTTCATTTGTTCAACAAATATGCCTGGTCTGTACTGAGAAATAAGGGTGCCAGAGGTGGGTAGGGAGCATCTGCTCTTTAAATTTTACATGTTTGTTAGGGAATAGAGTTTACAAGGAAAGTACTGTGATATTTCTGCTCACAAATGTAATTCTTTCCATGCTTCTTATCAAAAACTGAATTGGAAGAGAAGTGAATCAAATTTTACCACAGCAGCAACATTGAACCTAACTGTTGTAACTGATTTGGTTTTCATCAAGTTTGATTTTTGAGCAGAGTTGTGGAAAGAATCAAGCTCATGAACCTAGGTGCCATTGTACTCAGGGAGGCCAAATGCCAAATGAACAAACAATAAAAGCAGATATATGTTGAGTGCTAATTATGAGGCAAATTCTGTGGGAATCATTGAATATATTAGCTCATTTAATTTCCTAACAATTTTGTGATGTACTAGTTTTATTCTGAAAACAAAGGCACTGAACTGTTAAATGCAT
Source organism: Octodon degus (assembly GCF_000260255.1). Lineage (NCBI taxonomy): Eukaryota > Metazoa > Chordata > Mammalia > Rodentia > Octodontidae > Octodon > Octodon degus. Next base: position 3,632,512 of record NW_004524631.1, on the reverse strand, counting down.
TGCCCCAAATTGTCCAGCTGTGAGGCCTTTGTGGAATTTGAGCCTAGAGCCTTGGCCTAGTGCTCATGCACTCTAGTGTTCAACTCTAGAGTGGGAACCTGAGAAAAATAGAGAAACGTGAGGGGCCACCCTGTGGACAGCCACTGCTTTAAACTGAGGGAAGAAGGAAGCTCTGAGGAGAGGTCATTTGAGCATTTAAGTAAGGAGAGACCTCAGTGACTCAGAGAGAGCCTTGCTAACATCTAGAGGCCAAGGAGAAGACAGGAAAGGTTCTAAGGTGCTGATGACAAGGAGCAGGAAGGCAGGAACAGTGCAGGAGGGGAAAGGAATAGGTTCAGACAAAGGAGAAATTGAAAGGCATCACTTAGGACCAGTAAGCTGTGAGTTAAGAGTTCCAATATTCAGGTGCAGTGGGAAGCAGCTGGAGACGCAGAAGCAGGGAAGTAATGGGATCTGGTCTGCCTTTGTAAATGCGCAAGCTGGGTGCTATGTGGAGAAGAGAAGACCCATGGAGTGCTTCTGCAGGAGCCAGGTGAGAGATGACATGGCCGGCAGTGGCAGCTTAGCAGTGGAATGGAGACAGGAGACAAACCTAGGATAGAGATAGGAGAGATAAAACCTATTCATGAATTGTGAAGAGAGGTAAAAAGAAAAGAGTCAATAAAATTCTCTTCTTGTAAGGAAATAAGACAATATTAAAATCAAGCAATTAACTTTTCCATGTTTATGGAATTGTCTTAGATTTCCTTTTGGTATACTCTCTTCAAGTCATAGAAAAATGATGGCTTAAAAGTTATTTATTTTTACTGCTTGGAAAAATGGACTCAAATGCCATACTCTACACCATGTGAAGGGGCTTCTTATTTCAGATGGGTAGAACTTTAGTTGAATACGTCCTGAATTTTGTTGCCTCAAAGGCGTGGTGGTAGATGCTGATGTAGGTCAGATATTGTCCCATTCCTCTGCAAAAGTGTTCTCTCTAGCTGGAGACAGTCAGGCAGATGGGTAAACTGTAGAGATGGAGGACTCTGTTCTGGAAGGCTGGGGAGTTGGGTCCATTGAAAAAGGCAATGACAGAGCAGGTGTGCAGGTGGAAGGGCATAGTGCAGATTCTAGGTGAGTCCATCCTTGGCAGGCGGAAAAGCACAGAGTCCTAACAGGCAATGTGAGCAGAACACTGCAAAAGCTCAGTATGTCTGCAAGCATCCAGTGCAGGAGGCTAGGCAGAAGGATTGCCTTGAGTTCAAGGTCAGCCTGGGCTACACAGTGAACCGAAACTCAGCCTTTACTACAAAGAGAAATCCTATCTCAAAAACTAAAATTAAATAAAATAAAAAAGAATATTGGTAGAATAAGAGATTTAAGAAAGAATAATATATTTCTTTCATTTGGAATATTTAGGTTTGAGGTACCTGAGGGACATTTAAGTAATGATAGTGAGGAGGGCTGTAATTCAGGTGTTTGGACAAGATTTAAAAGCTAGAGATGCAGATATGCAAGTCCTTGTCTTATAACCAGAGCTAAGATGATGGGTGAGAGAGAAGCTAGGAATTGGGAGAACCAGGCCCCCGGGCCTTGGCAGTTACTGTTTCACAGGAGAAGGAGAATTTGACCAAAATGGCCAGGTAAGAATAGTGAAGAGTTCTATCCAAACTAGAGAAATTTAGTAGGGTAGATAATAGCGGCAAAAAAGTCACTGAGAAGGTAAACAGTAGAATTTCTTAACTTGATTTTTAAGGATGAAGGAGAGGATGGAGTCAACAGTGATTCCAAAGTTTCTGACTTGAGCAATGTCATTGACTGATGCTGGAGTTATTGATGGGAAAGCCAGTTTTGGGGTGAGAAAATGAGGTCAGTCGTGTGGTGGACTCAGGATGAAATACCTCGATGGATATGTCCAGAAGTTCATTGGATTTAAATCCAATGAGAGGTTTAAAGTTTAGCAAGAGAAGATATGTCAAAACTATGCTTAGAGAACTGTCATAATGGATAACCCAAGCAGCACACTGTTTCAAAGTCTGGTGTGAAGTATACAAACAAAGCCTGCAAAATAAACAACATTCCAGGAGCACTCATGTACTCACCCACTGATCAAATCACGAAGTCATTAACACAAAGTATATAAGAATAAAATAGAGGGATACTAAGTCGATAAGAGTTTGTAATTTACTCAGTTACATTCAGCAAATTCTCAGCAATGTCTTCTAATGGTGATGTGAACATTTCATTAAGGTCTGAGTCATTAGGGTCTGTGTTCAAGGAAAATTAGTTGGCGAATTACTGCATTAATATATTTGTTCCTAATTTGCATAATATTGTTGATGATACTTTGAAGCTTATTTTATTTTATTTTTGGTGGCTTGGAGACAGGGTTTTGCTATGTAGTCCAGGTTTTGAACTATCAGTCTTCCTGCCTTATTCTCTCAAGTGTTGGTATTACACGGCTACGCTACCACCACCAGGGAAGCTCACTCTGTGCACCCGTGTGCGTACATATGTATGCATATGTGCATGCATGCATGCCTCTCTCTCTCTCTCTCTCTCTCTCTCTCTCTCTCTCTCTCTCTCTCTGTGTGTGTGTGTGTGTGTTATGGGGATTGAACATAGGGTTTTATACTAACCTATATTCCCCAGCCTGTTTTTTCAGACAGGGTCTTGCCAAATTGACCAGGTAGGAAGACTTGAACTTGAAATTGTCTTGCCTCCACTTCCCTCAGTGCTGGGATTACAGGCCATGCACCATGTCCAACTTGAAGCTCATTCATGAGCCTCCCCAACGTGATAGAATTTTATTCACTTAGGACAAAAAGACTTGGCTTGAGTTAAAGAACAAAAGGAAGTTTTATAACCCATCCTACTATGTCACCACCAGCAAGATTTACGAGTTTACAGAGAACCCACTGTGGACCACACCATGACAGCAACGTGGGTCTCTGAGCTGGAGCATCTTACTGCCCCCTCTGTCATCACACACACGCTCTGGGAGCGCCACAGTTGCTCATCTCTCAGTTTTCCTGATCTTGTGCATCTTAATGGTACCCATTTCTGAGGGCTACTGCAAGGAAGTCACCAGGCTGGCTGGCTGACGGCAGCAGCAGTATCACCTTAGTCCAGATACCAGATGCCTGCAGTGAAATGTCGGCAGGGTGGTGCTCTCTCTGAAGGCTTGTGGGGAGGGTCTTTCTTCCCTCTCCTACCTTCTATAGTTGCTACCGATGCTCAGCACTTCTTGACATGGAAATGTGCCCAATCTTTGCCTCTGTCTTTACTGGCAGTTTTCTCTGTGTGCCAGTCATTGTATCTCTCCTAAAGATACTGATCGCAATGAGTGAAGGACCCACTGTACTGCACATGCCTCATCTTCACTAATTATGTCTGCCATGACCATATTCTGTTTCTCTTGGGGTGTGTGTGTATGTAGATGTGTTCAAATACCGCAGATCACACCCAGACCCTTGCCCATGCACACTCTTGGCAAGCACTGCACCACTGAGCTGGACCTCTGGCTCCAGACCCTTTCTCCAAATAAGGCTGCACTCTGAGGTTCTGGGAAGGGAAATGAAGAAGCTGGGGAAGCAGTACTTGATCTATTACAGTAATCAAGAGCTAAGGAGTGACTTTTAAGTGAGCTTAGTTAGCACTATAGTTTGGCATTCCAATCCCACCTCCATAGAAGTTGTGCATTCGGTCCCTAAGTCTCCATAGCTAGAGTGATCTACTCTTGTAGAGGTGATGGTCCCTTTATGCACCCTGGAAAGTTCACTGTTTTGTCTTTGGATTGAATCAGTCTCAAATGGATTAATGGGGAAAGGGGGCAGTGGGCGTAGAGATGCACATGAATTCTCCTCTGCCTTTAATTAACTAGTGAACTCTTTATCTGCTTGTTTATTTTTAACTAAAAGGAATGGCTGTGGTGTTCAGATTTCAGGATGAGAGGGAAAGGGTGCACAATGGAGAGAAATGAGGTGTGTGTTCTGCTATGTTGGTGGCTGTCAGGTTTGCAGGTTTGCAATAACATAAGTGTGGCACTGCACAAAGAATCTATGGCACACACACATACACCCATATACACACCAAGTGTGTAGTCATCTTTAGCTCAGCTACTGCCAAAGAAAGCTGCAATAAGACACAAGTTGGATTATTTGATCAAAGATATGTATTGCTTTCAATCTGGCACATTCCGTTTTTAAAAACTTTGCTTGTTATTTTACTGTCCTTATGAATCTGTCCAGCCATAAGAGATGTGGCCTTTTTCTATGACCAGGCACGGTTTTTGGTCTTGGGGTGTGTCTCAGGGCTAGTGATGAACTGACATTTGAGGTTTCCAGTCAATCATCTGTGAATTTGAATACTGCATTCAAGGGCATTCCAAAGTCATGGCAAGCCTAGGAGCCCTGCTCCTTCTGCCTGTCTATCTCTGGAACTCTCAGTGTCTTTTTACCCGTCCTCTGTCAGATATAGTAAGGTTTCCTGCCTCGGAGTCTGTGTATGTGTGATTCTAACTGTACCTCTTCTGGCACTGTGCCTACCTCATGCTCTTCGTCCTGGATGGCCCATATTTAGGTACACTAGCTGCTTAAATGTCACTTCCTTGGAGTGACACTGTTTTACAAAATACACCATGTAATTACAGTTGCCCCTCAAAGCTAGTCATATAAGCACAGGCATTAGTTGCTATTGGGCCAGCTAGCAGTCAGTCTTATCTTTCTTTCAAAGTCAATTCTAGTTATCTAAATCTGGGTGAGTTGGGGATTATATTTTAAAGTAATTTTTAATCTTTCTGAAAGTTCTGAGGGGGTTTTGATTTTAAGATCATATTATTTCTTGCTTCAGAAGTATTAGCCATTTGCCTGCGTACAATGCTAGCTCTCTTTCTTTCTTTTGAAAATTTGGAACAGAGGTCTCATTGTGTTGTCCATGCTGACCATGAATAGACTGTATAGTTTTATGCATAGATAGTTAGCTTCTGGCTTTAAGCAATCCACCTACCTCAGCCTCCTGGATATGGAGACTACAGGTATTTTCTACTGTACCTGACATATACATTACTTTTTAAATTAGGCATACAGTCCTATAATTCTGGGAAAATAATTTCACAATTCTGGACACAAAATAGTTCTTTTATTTTATGTGCACATTGGAGAGGCAGATATATTTTCATGATCTATGCATCCAACTGTATATCAGAGAACTGATAGCATTAAGCTTACTGTAGTGGTCAATACATTGTGTCCACTTGGCTGGATTCACTCAGAAGTTCCACACCCTGGGTCTGGGTGCGCCTCCCCGCAGGGCAGAGAGGGCCCACCCCAGGGTATGAAGAGGCCTGTCCCCAGAGTGACTCAGCACAGAAAGGGATTCTAAAGGGGTTGTGGAAGGATTCCATGTTCTACTTCCTTGCAGGAACTTCAGTCTTTGCAGTCAGCTTAGACCTCATCTCCTGGCTTTCAGCACAGACTCTTCAGCCCCTGGCTTGGATCCTTCAGCTTTCTATTGCAGACTCTTCAGCTTCCATTGCAGATTCTTCAGCCTTACATTGCAGATTCATCAGAGACTTGCACAGAACACTGCTGTGAGTTCAGACCTTGGGACCAAATCCTTCAGTCTTGGGTGTGCAGACGCCCTCTGCACGCTTCCTCAACCAACTCTGCAGCTGACCGTCATAAGCCAATCTTGCAATTTCTTATATGTTTGCACATCTTATGTTATATCTGTACCTTGTATTATATCTGTTCCTTCAGTCCGTAAAACCTTGACTAATACACTTACTACCATGATGTGTTCAAATGACCTTATTGCCTTTGTGCATAGCTGAATTGGTCAAGATTCCCCAGAAGGATGGAACCAAGAAGATATGGATACGTGAAAGGTGATGCACTAAGGGAATCGATTCACACAAATCTAGAGCTTGAAAAGTCTCGCTATAAAGTATAGACGCAGGAACTAGGGAGATCAGAGCGTAGCTCAGCCCATGTTCAAAGGCCTGCAAATGAAAGTACTTGGTGGTATAATCCTCGCTCTGAAGCCAAAATTCTGAGAAATGGGGTGCGGGGCGGGTATGCACTGTTGCAAAGAGTCTAGTGGCTGGAGTACTTGGAGGTCTGATGCCCCAGTAGAGAAGAAAAAGAGTGGCCCAGTGCCTTTCCTGTGCTCCCTTGCTCTATCTGGGACTCAGCTGACTGAGTGGTGCCCCCAGCACCGGGTGAAGGCTGATCTCCCTTGTTCAGTCTATTGATCCAAATGCCAGTCTCCTCTAGAAGCACTCTCTCTCATGTACCCAGAAAAAAAACACTTCACCAGCTAGGAGGGTATCTTTAATCCACATGAGCTGGCACCTAAAATTAAAATTAACTATAACAATTATCATTTATTTTCTAAAATCTGCACGCATCTGCTAATGGCTTAGCATTAACACTGTGTCATGCAAGGAGTTGGTCAATATTACTACACAGGAGTTCTCAGTGTAGGAGGAAAGAAAATAGTTAATGAGATATAAATAATACAAATAAATAGGATGTAAGTAATACAAATATATAGTAAGTGCTACAGTAGAGGTGAAGAAAAAGTAAACGGAAGCTGGGTATGGCGGCTCATATCAGTAATTCCAACACTCTGGGAGACTGAGACAGTGAAATTGCAAATTCAAGCCTAGCCTGGGCAACTGTCTCAAAACACAAAATTTTTGAAGGGACAGGGATATATCTCAGTGTAAAGGCTGTAGGCTTAATATATAGTAACATAGGCAAAGTAAATAAGAAAGAGGAGGAGACGGTAGAGGAGAAGAAGAAGGAAAAGGAGAGGGGAAAAGCAGGAAGAAGGGAGAGGGAGGAAGGGATGGGAGAGGGAAAAGGAGGAGGGAGGAGGAAGAACGGAAACATCAGAATTCATTTCGTGTCAATGATAGAGTAATCAGTGTATGCATCTCAGGAACAAATATTTATGTTGATAAATTATACTGTGATGATTAATTATTAAAAATATTAGGTGCCCTAAATTTCTGAGCCAAGCACTCAGAGTGACATTTAACTTTTAGTGATTTATCATTGTCACAGTTACTCCTCTCTCGTTGCTGGGACAAATACCTGGCACTCAAAATGAAGGAAGGAAAGGTTTGTTCAGCTCAAAGTTACTGGAGGATTCAGTCCATACTCAGCCGGCCCCAAGGCAGAATGGCACATGGCAGAGGACAGTTATTAATGGTGGCAGAAGGCAGCAAAACAGCAACAATGGCTACAGAGAACAAGTCTCCCTTAAATTGCATTCAGTCTATCCCGCCACAGGCTGGATATAGTGCTCACACCCATAATCTCAGCAGCACTTACACTCATAATCCCAGCATCACTCACATCCATAATCCCAGTGGATCATGAGTTAAGCACAAACTCTAGAAGTCCACCCCATGACTTACATGAGGGTTTGAGGGGACAACTAGATGCAAACCATAATAATCATGTTAAAAAATAAATCAAGGAAGTTATTATTCACTATGGTTTTTTAGGGTGCATGTGTGTTTTGCTTTCCTGTTTTTTTTTTTTTTTTTGTACTGGGGATTGAATTGCAGAGTCTAGAGCTTTAAGCAAGTTCTCTACCACAGCACTATATTCTCATACCCACTTCTTACTTTTTAAATATTTATCTTAGAAAAAAATTTATTGGTTCTATTGGGCATCTACTTTTGTTAGATCCCTAGTATATTGCCAGAAATTTAAACTGGGCATGGTAATGCATACCTGTAATCCCAGCGGAAAGATCACAGAGAGTTCAAAGCCAGCCTGAGCTACATAGAAAAAAAAAAAAAAAACCAGCAACACCTTGTTTCAGAAAAAAAAGGAGCCAGGTGTGGTGGTCCACACCTGTAATCCCAGTACTCGACCTGTCTGTTCAAGATTTTGAGGTCAGCTTGAACTCCATAGGGAGATCCTGGCAAAAACAAACAAACAAACAGACAACCCCTCCAAAGCAATATGAGCTAGAAGTTAAAGTTATTATTTACTCAAGTGCTTTCTCTCAGCCCTATGTCTGACCCAAAAGACTGACCACAGAAAAAAGGGATCATACCCTCTCCTCCATAACCAAATGTAAGGCAGACTGTTATACGCAACTCAGCTTGCTTTTTCATATGAATATGTGTCAGTGAGGGAGATATTTTAGGGTTTTTTTTAGCAAGTTGTAATTCAAGGCTCCTGGAAGGTGAAGCAACTATTACAATATTATATAATGTCAGCACTGTTTTAGGTATTATTTTTCCTAGTTGTGACTTAGAGGTATTAATTTCCTACAGTAGTATGGCAGGCCTTTGATACATTGATTTAAACGTTTAAAATTTCTATCAATGTAAATATCAACTGAAGCCAGGTATGGTGGCCTATGCTTGTCGCTCCAGGACTTTGGGAGGCTGAGGCAAGAAGGTAACAAGTTGCAATCCCATCTGTTCAAGTCAGCAAGCCCCTGTCTCAAAATAAAACATAAAAATATAAAAGGATGGGGATGAAGACATAGTGCTGTCAAAAACTTGATTAATAAATTAAGTAGGTCTCAATACTTGGTTCGTATGCTGTAGGAAATGCAGTTAATGAACAGTTTAAACACATGTTTAAACTTACCAAGAGTTAAGGAATATAATGTGAAAGTTCAGGATCCTATTTTTTTTTTTCACAAATTTATACAGATAGAATAGACCATAAAGATGGGAAAATAGATAGGTAGCAAATACCCAGTTTTCTTTTTAAATAAGTCCTTCTATGGAAAGTGTATTCCTTATAAAGGTTAATTATTTAATTATCTAATTTTAAGTCCAGGTATTTCACATGCTGAAATGCACCCTAGCAATCAGCTACACTCCAGCTTGCTTACCGTTTTTGATTTATAATTCCTCCCTCTGTAAAATAATGGGATTGACCAAGGATCCCTACGAGTCTTTTTAGCTTTAAGACCTAGTCATTGGGGGCCGGGGAGATGGCTCAGTGGAATAAGCACTTCCCTGGCAAGAGCAAGGGCCTGAGTTCAGTTCCCAGTTCCGAAAAAAAAAAAAAAAAAAAAAAAAGATGTCAAGATCTAGTCATTGTATGGAATGCAAATACAGGCTAATGGTATTTTAAAAAACCTCTTAAGCCTCTAAAAATGTGATTTTATATAAAAAAACCCACAAGGGTTAAGGTCAAAAAGTCTCATATTGGAGAGAAAACAAGAAGTGCTTAAAATATATTATTAGCCCAATAGGTGATAGGTAATCATAGTTAAATGTATATTTAGCAAAAAATGCTGTCAGCACAAAACAAAAATAAAACACCCCCCACATGCATGCACCACACACACACACACACACACACACACACACACACACACACACACACTACCAAAACATGAAGCATGGTTAAACTCCACAGTCCCCAGTTACACATTGGCTTAAAGTTTCTTTTTTCATTTCCTTAGGTAAAATGAGTCATTCAGATTTTGCAATACTCAGGAGTAACTCATTCCAAATTACCTTGTCAACAGAGACTTACATTATGAACAGAATTACAAGAGTGATCTTGTAACCAGTGATAAAGATCTCAGCATCCAATTAATAAAATTGTACACTTCCTAATGACATAAGAAGAGACTTACTTCACAGGCTGGTCTGAAAAGCATTCTCATACTGAGTTTTTTAAAAAATTGCTTACAATAGGATACCTCTATTAAATTGAGGTTTAGTTCTCTTTAGAAATTCTTTGATCACCTACTTCATACTAATTGCATGTTGCTAGACATTTTTTCATTATCTTTTATATTAATGTTTTCATATTTGTTCTTATAAAACTTACACTCACCCTGCCCTTTGAGTTGTACATCCTTTTCTAATTAAGGCCTAACTTGAGTTACTAGTAATCAAGCCCTGAACTCTTGAACTGAATATTGTTGTGGACACTCCTGGCTTGCCAAAACACCTACTTTCTAAACACTCCCCCTTAAGCAAAAGACTTCCTGACTTGAGGCTGTGCTTTTATTCCAACCAGGTCATAGGTTGCCTCAAGGGCCAGAATTTGTGAAGAAACTCAAACTTGAATCATTTTTAAGCCCTGAATATTCACCATACATAGGAATTATTTATTGTATAGTATTTGGTACTTTTCTGTCCAGTTTCTAGTAAAGCCATTCAGAGATAAAGGGGAAATAACAGCTCTTTAGTGCACTTATTTCAGGCCCTAGTGCTACTGTGGTACTACTGTCTGGATTCCAGTAATGTTACAGCTCTTTCCTGGACTTAATTCAAATCATTCTAGGAGACTGAGAGAATGAAAATCATTTTGCATCCAATCTTATTGATGAGGAAACTAAAGTTCAGTTTAATTAAGTGATTTGTCTGGCATCACAGATAAGCAATATCAGGACCAAATCCCCCCCCCCAGTGTTCTAATAGTAAGTCTTATTCTTTTAACAAGATCACCCCTCCAAATTCCCTCTTTTTTTTTTTTTTTTTTTTTTTTTTCTGGAACTGGGGATTGAACTCAGGCCCTTGTGCTTGCCAGGGAAGTGTTTATTCCATTGAGCCATCTCCCCGGCCCCCAATTCCCTCTTGAAGTGATGATGGGGCAGAGAGGAGGGAAGTAGCCCTTTAAATTACATTCTGAGGACAACGGAGATAGCTCAGGGGTCTAGGCAACTGCCTAGGCAAGTGCAAGGAACTGCGTTTGATCCTCTACTACGTGCCATGCTGGCCCCACTCTGGGTGCACCAAGACAGGGCTTGGTGAAACAGGCCTGTAATCCCAGAGCTGGGGAGGCTGAGACAGGAGGATCACTGTGAGTCCAAGCTATGTAGTGAGACCTGAACCAAACACATTTAAAAAGTTAAATAGATAAATAAATAATATTCTGAGTAATTGCAATTTTACTTAACATGACCGCAAATCATATTTGTCATCGAAATTATCTCATGCTTCAGAAAAGAATAAAGAACTTCTCCACTTTTCTTTCACAAATCAAAAATATATTTTAACCCAGATGTGGTGGCATACATCTGTAATCCCAGTACTCTGGGGGCTGAGGCAGGAGGATCACTGCAAGTTCAAGGCCAGCCTGGGCTATATGGTGAGTTTAAGGCCAGCCTGAACTACATAGAGAGATCCTGTCTCACACACACAAGCAAAAAATAAAGAGAGAGAGGGAGGGAGGGAGGGAGGGAGGGAGAGAGAGAGATTTTTCAATAGCTCTGAAAGAGAAATCCACTTATAGTGGTAGAACTTTCCATTGTCACCCATCGTGTTCAAAAAATGATTAGCACAAAGAAATGCTCTGGTCGTCCCAGAAATCACATATATCGTACCTAAAAGAAAGATCTGTCTTAGACATGCTGAATTACAGATCATAACAACCTCAGGAGATAATGAGATAATGTATTTTATTTTTTAAAGGGTTCTTTCTGTTTGAAAAAGAACATGAAACTTAATTTTCCAGTGAGGCAAATTATTGTATTACTGTCATTTTTGGATAGTGTGATTTTGCTTAGTTTCATTTATATTATGTTAATATTAATCTATTTAAATATTACTGAGCTTGTATTATTATGATGGATTCTAGGATGTAAAGACAAGAAAAAAACAACTAATAGTATGGTGTGAGAGATATAAGTTAGTAATAAAAAGTATTTTACCTTTCTTTAATATTAAATTTCTAACTATATAAGGTTAATTATCTCATGTATGTTTTGGCTATCAGACAAAAGATTGCTGGATCAGTTGCATTCAGACTATTTATAAAAAAATTTATACCAAATATGGTTGCATATACCATCACTCCTATTCACTATAGCTCTGGAAATGTTAGCCAGAGCCATTGGACAAGAGAGAGAAATAAAAGGAATAAGAAATGTAAAGGTAGAAGTTAAATTATCATTATTTGCAGATGACATGTAACTACATGGAGGAACCAAAAGGCTCCAAGAGATTCCTAGAATTAATAAACAAATTCAGTAATGTAGCAAGATACAAGTCAATACCCAAAAATCCAAAGCAATCCTCTACACAAACAACAAACTCACTGAGATAAAATTTGACAAGCAACACCCTTCTCAATAGCATTCCCTAAAAATTAAATACTTACGAATGACTCCAACAAAAGAAGTAAAAGATTTATACAGTGAAAATTACGATACTCTGAAAAAGAGATTGAAGAGGATTTCAGAAAATGTAAGGGATGGCCAGGTAGCTCAGTGGATTAAAGCACCTGCTTAGGCAAATACAGGGACGGGGGTTTGATTCCTGGTGCTGTCCCACCCCCAGGGCACGCTGAGAGGGTGATTGAGAGACTGGGCATGGTGGACCACATCTATAATCCCAGGGAGGTTGAAAACAGGAGGATCACTATGAGTCCTATTTGTGTAGTGAGACCCTGTATTAAGTACATTAAAAAAAAAAAAGAAAATGGATACTCCTTGCTCATGCATAGAAAGAACCAATATAGTGAAAATGGCTATGCTCCCAAAACTGAAATACAGATATAATGCAATCTTGATCAAAATATCATCAGAATACCTCACAGATTTAGATAAAATATTCCTAAAATTCATTTGGAACCAGAAAAGACCTAGAAAACAAAGGCAATCTTGGCCAACAAAGGTAAGGCAGGAGGCATTACAATTCCTGACTTGAAATCATACAACAGAGCTGTTGTGATAAAATCAGCATGGTATTGGCAAAAAAGCAGTCCCAAGGATCAGTGGAATAAGTTAGAAGATACAGACACAATTACAAACACATTCAGCCACTTTATGTTTGACAAAGGGACCAAACAAGCTCCCTGGAAGAAAGATAGACTTTTTAACAAATGATGCTAGAGAACTGGCTTTCCACATGCCAAAAACTAAACTAGATCTAGGTCTATTACCATGTGCTAAACTAAAGGCAAAATGCATTAAAGATCTAAACAGTAAAACAGAAACACTATATCTACTGAACGAGAAAGTAGGTAGAAATCTTGAAGACATAGGGATAGTCAGAAAGTTCATGAACAAAAACCACTGTGCAGGAAATACTTCAAAGAATCAACACCTGGATCTCAACTTGTTGAAAAGTTTCTACACATCAAAAGAAATCACCAACAAAGTGTAAGGAAAATCCACAGATTGGAAAAAAATCTTAATCAACAGTCACTCAGACAAAAAACTTCTCTAGAATATATAAAGTACTAAAAAAAAAAATCAGGCCCCCAAAATTCAAAGACCCAATCCAAAAATGTGCATCTGAGGTGAATACACACTTCTCAGAAGCAGAAATACAAATGACAAACAAATAAGAAAATGTTCCACAGCACTGGTCATTTGAGAAATGCAAATTAAAACACTGAGATTTGATCTCATCACAGAAAGAATGACTATTATAAAGAAATCAACTAATAACAAGAGCTGGAGAAGCTGTGGAGAACGAAGAACACTTTTTCACTGTTGGTCGGGGTGTAGACTGTTATAGCCACTATGGAAATCAGTGTGGAGACTCCACACAAAACTAGGATTAGAAGATTTAGGCCTATTCAATCCAGCTAGTTCCCTTCTGGGTATTTTTCCAGAAGAATTTGAAAGCATGGTACCACGGTGACATATGTGCACCCATGTTTATAGCAGCACAACGTGTCATAGCTAAATCTTGGAAACAACCCAAATGCCCATCAAACTGAAAAATCAATTAAAAATGTGGTATTTTTACACAGTGGAATATTACTCAGCCATAAAGGAAGACAAACTTGAGACTGATATAGGTAAATGGATACAACTAGTTTCATTATTTCATAAGTGAAATAAATCAGACCCACATGTGTAAGCATCATGTTGTCTTGCGAGTGTAAGAACCTGAAAGAGTAAATAGACTCTGAAAGGTACAATAGATATAGTAAAAGGGAAAGAAACTAAACATAAGGAATGAACAATTGGAATGAGGGAAAGGAAAGGAGAAAAGAAGAGAAAAATGAAGGGGAAAATCATATATATA
>NW_004524631.1:3616222-3617897 GCF_000260255.1 Octodon degus | reverse complement strand
AACCCACGGTCCCTGCACGTGCTTGCAGTATCTTCCCTTATAGCTGAGTAATACTCTATTGTGCAACTGGGTACTGATAATATATCCAGGGCGCCCCAATAGTGCAGTAGGTAGCACGTGTTTCATAATAATATATACAACACATCAAACATTGATAATTTTTTTGTGTGTTGGGAACATTCAAAAGCCTCTCTGCTAGCTGTCCTGAAATGTACATTGGATAGTTGTTAGCTGTAATTGTCTGACTGGGCTACAGAACACTAGACTGTTCTACCTAAAGTCTATTTTTATATCCAGTAAACTGTCTCTCTCTTGCCCTCTCCCACACTCATTATTCTCTGATAACCACTATTGTAGCCTCTATTTCTATAAGACTGATTTATTTAGCATCTATCCATGAGCAAAAAAATGCAATATTTGTCTTTCTTTGTCTCATTTTATTGAATATAATGTCTTCTAGGCTCATCCACATTGCTACAGATGACAAAACTTAATTCTTTTTATGACTGGAATACATATATATATATTCTATACTATACTATGAATAGTGCTACAATAAACATATTGTAAGTGCAGGTGTCTCTTCAACATGCTGATTCGCTAGTTTCTGTTAGTATACTACTTTCTAAACTTCTTCAGAATTGGAAATACTTGACTTTGGAAAGCTATTATTATTTTGTTTGTGTTTTGAAGTGGAGGTTTCCTTAACTTGCTCAAGCTGGCCTAGAGTTTGCAATCCTCCTCCCTTTGCCTCCCAAATAGCTGGCAGGAGCACACCACTGCACCTGGCTCACAACATTCACGTTTAGCTCATACACTAGCATGTTAAATATTCTGCTGGGGATGGTATTGTATTCTTGTAATTCCAGAGCTTGGGAAGCTAGGGCAGAAGAATCAAAAGCAAAGGACAGCATAGATTACATACCAAGAAGTTATCTCATTAAAAAGGAAGGAAAGAAGGGAGAAATGAAAGAAGAAAGGAGGGAGGTTGGCAGAAAGTTAGTTTTAGATGCATACAGAAGGTTTGAATGCAAAGCAATATCAGTGGTGTAGGAAGAGCAGTCTCCTGAATTCTAGACAAGGCTTTCTGTTTTGTAGTGGGCTACTGTTTAGCAGTCTGCTGGTGCTCAGCGGGTGTGGGAGCTGTGTGCCACACTGCCGCGTAACAAGGTCACCCACCACCGAGGCTTGGCAGTGCTTACTATGACTGGCAGAGCTCCAAGGAGGATGGAAGGGAATGGAGTACACATAACTCTTCCCAAGGACCCTTGTCTTTTGTTTCTGCTTTTTGCTGCTTATCTTAGAGCCCTATAAAATCAGTGCTTAGCAAAGCAGAGTTGGAAACTTCAGCAATGCCACAGCCCACAAGTTGTCCCCTCTGTAAAGAGCCCCAAGTAAAATCATTTCCTTGCCAAATTAGACTTGCCCAAGGTATTCTTTTTTATTTTTATTTTTATTTTTTTATTATTTTTTTGACAACTCATACAGAATTTTACTTAACAAAGTAATATGAATTTCACAGTATTTGTTGTAATACATGGTATTTTCTTACAACCAGCTATTCATATTACCGGATATTGGAAGAAGAAAAAACTGGAGCAATGTATAAGAAATTAAGAAAAGAAAAAGTACAAACAATTGAAAAAAAGGAGATGAAGCTAATTAGAGCATTGAC
>NW_004524631.1:3613252-3614517 GCF_000260255.1 Octodon degus | reverse complement strand
TTGATGTGAAAAAACTTCTCAGTAAGAGATGGCCCCAGTTGTTAATTCTTTTCCGTGTTTCCCGTGTGATTTGGTTTCTGTTCATGAACTCTTTGCCTACCTGTATGTCTTCAAGAGAGCCTCCTACTTTCTCTTCTAGGAGATTTAGTGTTTCTGATTTAATGCTCAGTTCTTTAATCCATTTTGACTTTAGTTTAGTGCATGGTGATAGATATGGGTCAAGTTTTAATCTTCGGCATGTAGAGAGCCAATTTTTCCAACACCATTTGTTAAAGAGACTATCTTTCTTCCAGTACGTGTTTTTGGCCCCTTTGTCAAAGATCAGGTGACTGAGTGCATTCCTAGAGGCCTCTGCATCTACTAGTCTATTCCATTGATCTTCAGGTCTATTTTGTTGCCAATACCATGCTGATTTTATTACAGTAGCTTTGCAGTATAATTTCAAGTCAGAAATTGTAATGCCTCCTGCTTTGTCCTTGTTGGCCAGGATTGCCTTTGCTATTCTAGGTCTTTTTTGATTCCAGATAAATTTTAGGCACATTTTCTCTCGGTCTGGGAGGTATGTTGGTGGTAGTCTCATAAGAATAGCATTAAATCTATACAACAATTTTGGGAGTATGGTCATCTTCATGATGTTTGTTCTTCCTATCCAGGAGCATGGAATATCTTTCCATTTTCTGAAATCTTCTGCAATCTCTTTTTTCAAAATACTGTAATTTTCCATGAAAAGCTCTTTGATTTCTTTAGTTAGATGAATTCCCAGATATTTCATTTTCCTCAGTGATATTGTAAAAGGTGTTGTCTCTCTAATCTCTCTCTCAGTGTGTTATCTGTGTAGAGGAATGCTATTGACTTTTGGGTATTGATTTTATATCCTGCTGTGCTACTGAATTTGTCTATTAATTCTAGTAGTTTCTTAGTGGAGTTTTTTGGGTCTTCCAAATAAAGTATCATGTCATCTGAAAATAATGATAGTTTCACTTCTTCTTTACCTTTTCTTACTCCTTTTATTTCTCCCTCTTGTCTAATGGCTGTAGCTAATGATTCCAGAACTATATTGAAGAGGAGGAGTGACAGAGGATATCCTTGTCTTGTACCTGATTTGAGAGTAAAGGATTTCAGTTTTTCCCCATTGAGAATTATATTAGCTGTTGGGTTGTCATAGATGGCTTTTAACAGATTGAAGCAGAGGCCTTCTATTCCAATTTTCTGTAGGACTTTGAACATGTATGAGTATTGGACTTTGTCAAAAGCCTTTTCTGCAT
>NW_004524631.1:3611837-3612869 GCF_000260255.1 Octodon degus | reverse complement strand
AGGTGATGAATTATTTTGTCCTGCATCCCAGTTGTTTTTAAGAGATCCTTTCTTACCTTTTCACTAGCTGTACCAGCATCTTCAAGATCTGAAACTCTGTATTCACTTCCGCTCAAATGGTTTTTCAGGCTTGTAATTGAGATTTTAAGGTCCTCTACATCTCTTTGACTCTGCTTCATGTGATCTATTTCTTTTCTGTATTGCTCATTCAACAAATCCATCATTTTTTAAATTTCCTGTATCTTTTTATCAATGTCTTCTTTAGAAGCAGTTATTAATTCTTTTACTTCAGAGTTTTTAACAGTTTGGGTTTCTTCTTTATGTTTCTGTGTTTGATTCTTTAGTTCAGGTGCTGTGG
This sequence comes from Octodon degus, assembly GCF_000260255.1. NCBI lineage: Eukaryota > Metazoa > Chordata > Mammalia > Rodentia > Octodontidae > Octodon > Octodon degus. Next base: position 3,612,511 of record NW_004524631.1, on the reverse strand, counting down.
GTTTAGAATTTTCTTTTTTCATTTCAGACAATAATTCTGCTTTGAGTTTCTTTACACCTTTCTGTAGTTGCTTATTTACTTCTGAGGGTATTAATTCATGTATTTCATCTACGCTAGTGTCCACTGCATTTGTTCTGGTTGGGCATTGTGTTTCCTTCATATGTTTCTGCATTTGATTCTTAAGTTCAGCTGCTATAAATTCAGCGTTTTCTTTTTTTTTTTTAATTCCAGAAATTGATTCTGCTCTGAGTTCCTTTATATCGTTCTGCTTTTGTTTATTTACTTCCGATGCTATTTGTTTATTTATTTCAGCTGAGTTAGTGTCCTCTGCACTTGTTATGAGTGGGCTTGAGACCTGAGATTGCATGTTGCTCCTTGTCTTTATCATTTTGTTTAACACTGACCTGTGGCCTTTGGTGTAGAGCTTTGATGCAATTATGTTATCACTTAATGAAATTCAGGTACTCATATACCAAGTTCTGTTCATGCAGTTGTGCCTGGCTTGGGTTAGGCTACTGTGCTCAGCTCCTTACTGCTGTTGCCCTTGGAGGTGGGCCTGCTGTGCACCTCTGGTAAGATGATCTGTTCCTGGATTAGCTGTGTGAATTTGACCCTAGTCTCTCACTCCGGGGACTTTAGCTGCAGGGTTTTACCTCAAGCCTGTATGCTAGATT
>NW_004524631.1:3610299-3611241 GCF_000260255.1 Octodon degus | reverse complement strand
TTTTTTTTCACTACAAAATGATCCTTCAAATTAAATTCCCCTTTTTTGTTTACTTTTGTCAGAGATGTATATTCCATTGCCATTCAAATATTATAGATGCATGAATTCAGCAGAGCAATCCAATATAGTCCAGTAGTTTCATTTCTTGGTACCAGGGATCAAACTCAGGACCTTGCACTTGCCAGGCAAGTGCTGAACTATATCACCCTGGCCCTGTCATCATTTCTCAAAAATAATTCCATTCTCTTCCTCAATGTAGCTTTTCATAAACTTGAGGAAGGTAACCTGAGGTAGGCAAAGCTTTAGTTTAAAGTGTGCATGTACGCCTTCCTCAATGCAGAACGCCCGGTTTCAATTGCACCCTCTGGCTCCAATGTTCAATCAGGGTAGGGCTTTCCTCCTTCGCAAGGGAAAGCGTACTTCAGTTTGTTAATCTATGTACATAAGCTGTTCTGGGAGCTCAGTATACAAGTGAAGTAGAATAACTGAGGGTGAAACCTAACCTGATTTGCATTTTTAAATGGAAATTTAAATTTTAAATGCAAATGTGCACTCCTGGTAGTGTTTGATTAATGTATTGGCTTGGACAGAAGGAAAGATTAGATGTCAGCTTGTAAGTAATGGGATAACGTGAGTGAGAAGAACTGAGGCCTTGGATACATTTGTGAAAGTGGAAAGAGCCTGATGCATTTTAGAAGGTCTTGGTATATTATTATAATTTGGCTTTAGAGAGGAGCATTCCAAAGTTTCTAGAGTCATGAGCATATGAGTGTGTCTTCATTGCTTTTCTTGGTGCTGAGACAAAACACCCAGAGTTAAAGAGAAGAAAGGTTTATTTAGCTTACAGTTTATAAACTTGGCTAGCTCCAGGATAGGGTAGCCCATGACAGAGGGGCAACAGTCCATGATGGCAGAAGACAGCAAATGCTACGAGAGAGAGAG
>NW_004524631.1:3599188-3610199 GCF_000260255.1 Octodon degus | reverse complement strand
GAGAGAGAGAGAGAGAGATTTAACAGCCTCTCTCTGGCCTCTTACACTGTATCCAGTCTATGGGATTAGGGTGGTATCAATCCAATCAGAGGACTGATCCAGCAATTGCACACCGTAATCCTAGCGCTCTTTATCCCAGCATTGTGCTACAAATCAATCACACACTCTGGATTCAGCCACCTCTGAAGAAAGCTCTGACTACATGAGGCTTTGGGGAAACAGACACAAATTATAACAGGGTGGATGATGCCATGCACTTAGAAAATCTAAGGGAAGTTTTGTGGAAGATAGTATTAAATTAAATTTTGAGACTTCGAAGAGGAGTTCTGGTACACTATTCTATACATGAGTTGAACATCAGGAGAGAGATATATATCAGTGACATAAATTTGAGTATTTAAAACATTGTATAAAACGTAAGAAAAACATAAAAGTGAGAAAAACAAAGAGGGTGAAGCTCAGAACTACAACAGTTAAGTAGCGAACAGTAGCGAAGGCCACAAGAGACCTGAACTACAGGTTGTTTCCTGTTTTTGTACATTTTTTTCTCCACTAATATATTTCCATATCATGATTTTTAAAAAAAATTTGTAGGACATTATGGACTTATTTGGTAATCAATTGCCAGTTGTTGCATTTGTTTTCTTTTGTGACTCAGTACCATACTCAAAAGACAAATCAACAAATAAAATATTTAGAGTCTTTATTTTAGAACTTTGTTGTTTAAAATTGAAAAAAAAAATATATATATATATATATGATTCTTGATTTTCTTTTAGTGATTTGGTCATATTTTATTGAGTGTTTTTGTTAAATCTTAAAGTAATTTAATATTCTAATCATACCTACTATGAAAATGTCAATTTTTAATTCCTTTTTACTGTTGTCATATCTTTAGTTCCTAAAATTGTACTTGGTACTTATGGTAGTACTTAACAAATGTTTCAAATAAATGAATATCAGGAACAATTGGCAAACTTCCTCTACTTTCTCTAAATTTCATGATACCTGTCATTAATTCAGTCTGTTGATAAATATAATCAGAGCACAAATTTAGAGAGAAAAACAGAGGTAAAAGAGGGATGTAGTGGATTGTTAATTGGTGGTCAGCTTGCTGTATCCTGCTAAATTGAATCAGCGAGGTGCTGGGGGTGGGAGGCCCACCTAAGTGTTCTTGCCAGCAGCACAAGAGGCAGAACAGCAGAAGCTCTCTGTAGGATGTTAGGGATGCTCGTTGGAGAAGCTGTTGGAATGTTAGAAGCTGCTGGTCCTCTTGGGTTGTTCTGTTGGGAGACCTTGTCATGCTGGCTTTCCCAATGAACTTGGCTGTTCTTGTCAAAGGAGGAGCTCAGGGCCTCTTGGTCACTGGGAATGGCTATGGTTCACTTCCAGAGAGCTCTGGTCCTTAACTTGAGCATTGCTTTTTGGTTCCTGAGGAGAAGGTGGTACATAGCTCAGCCTCCTGGAGAAGCTCGCTGGGTTGGCTTTCCTGATGGGAACTCAGCTGTCCTTGTCCTTGGAGAAGCTTGAGATCTCACTGTTACCGAGGATGGCTGTGGTACTTTTGGGGGGAGCTCTAGTTCCTACCTTGGGTGTTACTTCATGACTGCATTTCAGGTCCCTCAGCCTGCTAGCACAGATCCTTCATCCCACTGACATAGACTTTCTAGTTTCCACCACTGACCTTTGATCTTCTCCAGCTATCTCTGTTACTCTTTTTTCATTGCTGGGAAAAAGTACCTGACACCCAACATTAAGGAAAGAAATATATCAGGAAGCTGTTATAAAGCTATCAGATAGCTCATGGTTAGTGGAGGTTTCAGTCCATACTCAACTGGCTCCAATGCAGAGTAGCACATGGCAGAGGGCGACAGTTCATGGTAGTGGAAAACAGCAAAGAACAAAGGGAGGAGCAGCAGCTGGGGCACTACCTAGCCTCCTTTTGCTCCTTACATTTGTATGCAGATTATCTGCCCCAGGGTGAGTATAGCACTCTCACCCATAATCCCAGCACTGGATCATGGATTAAACACAAGCTCTACAAGCCACCCCATGACTGCATGAGGCTTTGGGAGGACAACTAGAAACAAACCATAACACCAGCACAGATCCATGAAGTGGGCCTCCATGACACATTGTTGTGGGCTCTAGGCCTCCAATTGGACTTGTGAGGGGCATTGTTATGGGCTCTAGGTCTTCAGCTGGACTCATGCAGGATATTGGGATCCAGGCCCTCAGCTGGATTCTTCTTTAATGTGTGGACAGGTTTCTTGCACTCTTCTGTATAATTCTTTGGGTGACTATAAAATAATCTTACAAAATATGCCCTGTATTATATTACTCCCCTTGCAAAAACCCCAATCCACGACAAGGGAGAATAGGAAGACAAGATGGGATAAATGGTGGGTATTGGAAGGCAAGACAATAAAATAGAAAACTTTAAACTCCTACTTAATGCAGGACAAACATTTATCTTTTCCATTTTTTAATGTATTTGGTACGGGGTCTCACTGCACAGATTGGACTTGTAGTGATCCTCCTGTTTCAGCTTTCCCAGTCCTGGGATTACAGGTGTGTGCCACCATGCCTGGTCTCAGTGGCTGGCTCAGCAGGCCTGGGGGTTGGGCCAGTGCAGCTTGTGGTGTTGGGGATCGAGCCTGTGCTTGCCTCAGCAGTAGCTTAGTGTGCTGAACTATCTTGTCAGCCATTTTACCATATTTTTAAAAGGCAAATCATTTGACTTATATTCCTTGTAGTGAAGATATGAGTGAGACATTATTTTAAAGAGGTTTTGTTGGTTTTTTTTTTCCTGCAGTACCAGGGATTGAACGCAGGACCTTGTGCGTGCCAGGCAAGCACTTATTCCACTGAGCTATCTCCCTGGCCTTTCAAGAATGTTTGCATAAGCATCAGAGTGGATGTTTGGCATATCTGGCTTCTCAGAATTTTTGAACACTCATTTTCATATTGTGAATCCAAGCTCTGCAAACTTGCAGGTATGAATCTCACTTTCCTCAGACTCTTGGGCCTCTGAGGGACCCAGAATGTGTCGGATTCTGTTCTATCAGGATACATGTGAGGTTTTGATGCAAAGGGGAGCACAGTAAAGAATAGGGATTGGGCAGGACTGGCCAACAGTGTAAGCCTGATCAGAAGGCATAGTGCTATCAGCAGGTCAGGGACAAAGTTCTTGTTTTTAGTGTTGGTGTTCTGTGTCCCCAGGATTCTATGGACAATTTCCTGTAGACTTTGGGAACAGTTCCTAGCAGTATTGGCTTTTGAGGATGATTGATTCTTTTCTGTTAAAGAACTTGCTAGAATGTGTTGGCTCTTTTTATAATGGAAAGTATTTTGTGGTACTGAGGATTGAACTCAGGATCTTAGGGCTGGCCAAATAGCTCAGTGGATTAAAGCACCTGCGAGCAGGTGCAGGGGTTGGGGTTTCGATTCCCAGGCCTGCCATGCCGGCCCTACGCCCAGGGCATGCTGAGTCGGCAATTGAAACTGGGTGTAGTGGTACATGCCTGTAATCTCAGCTTTTGGGAGGCTGTAAACAGGCGGATCACTGTGAGTCTGATCTAGTAGTGAGACCCTGAACACCCTGTAGAGACCCTTCCCTAAAAAAGAATATACATTAAAAAAGAAAGAACTCAGGATCTTGCAATTGTCAGGCAAGTGCTTATACCACTGAGCTATCTCCCCAGCCCTCTTTCTGCACTTATTTTTGAACATTTTGAGAGGGGGGTCTACCTAAGTCACTATGTTGCCAGAGCTGGACTTGAACTTGCAGCCTTCCTGTTTGTACATCTATTACAGGTCTATACTCTTGCATTTCCCTAATTAGTGATGAGGTCTGACCTAAAATAGGAAGTGCTTCATATGCACAAGATAAAAGTATATGCTGATACACAATTTGATCATATTTTGTAAGAAGACAAAATAAATATAATGCTGAGGTATGTCTAAAAACCTATAGAGTAACTTAAAAGGAAGTTTGGGGTACAGGCAACTTCTTGTCCAAGTACAGGCCAATCCTGATCTTGGGCCTCTTGAAACTGAGTTTCTAAGTAAATTTACGGTTGTGTTAATAACAGTAGCTACCATTTATTGAGCACATGCTTTGCCAGGCATGTCTAAAAGAGAGCTGAGTAATATTATGCTAGACTGAGCAAGAAGATAGCGGAGGCAATGATGGAGCTGAACTCTGGATTCAGACTTATTGTTCCCAAAGCTTTACTCCTGATCTCTCATTAAGTGATCTCTTAAAAAAATCTATAGTTTGTAATCGCAGATAACATTCAAGGGTACCATGAAATGATTTTCACAAGATATATGATATCTATCTGTCTCTGTATCTATCTATTGATCTCTTCACTATCTATTGCCTAGCCTGTTTCCTTACTCCTTGACTCAAGTAATCCTCCTGCCTAAGCCTTCCAAGTAGCTAAGCCAATGGGTGAATGCTAGCTGATATATTAGCTCACTCTGATCATGTGCTTGGATGCTACAGCAATATTAAATCATTATCACAGCTCCTAAATGCCTACTTTCAATTTCTGAACTTATCATGAGCTGATAATACAGAGTTTGTAGATGGTCTAGATCTACACATCACATGGCCACAGAATCATGACTCCCGGCCCATTTCAGAGTTCTCCATGCTGCAGGTATCTGCTCTCTTTTCTTTCCTTTTCATCATATGAAAAATGAAAAGAGCAGAGACTAATTTTAAGATGTTCTCTGGCTCTACCATTTCATGATTTATCCTCTGCTGTTCATATTGATTCTCATTTGATCTGCACAAGAGACCTAAGTTCTATATTATCCTAATATAGAGTGTGCCTGTTCTACAAAAATGAGAATAAAAAGGAATCTAGCCTGTATGAAAAAATCAGCAGCTTAGATTTGAAAGATACAACCAGGCTCAAAATGCTTATCATCCAGGATGTTAGCTAGTCTGCACTTTGTTTTTATTTTTTCCATTTGTTACTGTCTTCCTAGAGATAATTAATATTTTTGTGACCCCAGAAAGGTAACTCCCAGGAAGAATAAGAAATAATGAAAATAGCACAGAAATAACCAAAGCACATTTTTTTTTTCAGTACTGCAGACTGAACCCAGGGCCTTTGCCCTCTTTCTTTCTTTCTTTCTTTCTTTCTTTCTTTCTTTCTTTCTTTCTTTCTTTCTTTCTTTGTTTAAATGTATTTAGTACAGAGTCTGCAGAGTCTCACTACACAGATTGGACTCATAGCGATCCTCCTGTTTTCAGCCTCTCAAGTACTGGGATTACCCCTTGTTTTTATTTTTATTTTTTAAATTTTGAGACAGAATCTAAGTCATTCAACTGTAAGGTCTGGGCTTGAACTTTCAATCTTCCTGCCCTATGCTCTCAGAGCTCTTGGTTTACAGGTATACACCTTGAAAGTGGTACATTTTTTTAAGCTACTTAAAGTATAAAAGTAGTATTATGATTTGTAATAAACATAATTTTGTTGATTTTTTTAGCTTGTCAGATGTGTGCATAATATTTAAAATAATTTGTTAGTCATGATTTTAACCAATAATTATGAGTGTTTCATTACATAATTTTTAATGGTTTCATTCAGTAAATAACGTTTAATTTGTTTCAAATTAGTAAATTTAGTGACTTAGCAAGACATATCTCAAAATAAATGAGTAAAGAGCTGGGAAAATGTTGCAGAATTTTAAGAGACAGGAATGACCACTGGTAAACAGGAGGATTTTCTTCCAATTTTAGGTGCACAGCCCGACTTGGGTAGAAAATGGCTGAATGAGGCCTAAAGGAAAGGCTCCGGTCCTTACACATTTGGCTACAGAGCTTGGTCTTCCTGACGGATAGAAATGGAAGGCGGAGTTGGCAAACATAGGCACAGAAGCAAGACCAAACAGTTAGAAGCAATGAATAACTTAGCCTTGAAAGAAGACAGAGCCTTAGGAGTCTTGTGAGAACACAGTGTCAAAAGTTTGTTTTCAGGTCATAGTTGCCAGTCTTATCTGTACCAGAACAAGGAGTTACAGCCATGGGGAAGGAGTGACCCGAGTGGGATCATTCAAGGCTGGGAAAGGTTGCTTTCCTTTAAGGCCTGCTTCAGTACAGCTCAGTGGGAAGGTGAGAGAAAGAGGAGAGACAAACCGGGGAGGGAGGAGAGAGAGAAGTAGTGATAGACACAGATGCAGTCACAGACACAGAGAGACAGAGGAGAGAGACTAAGCTCTAAGTCACTGCAGACCTGGTCAGCATTCCCCGCTGCTTGTCTGCTCAAGTAAGTGAGTCACTGTGTGCTTTAAGTGTTGAGGGGAAGAGAGATGAAGACTAGTTCTCTGAGGTGAAGAGGATGATGCTGGTGTGACTTCAGTGTGCTTTTCCTGAAGTGTGGTGAAGGTAGTCTGAGATGCATGGGAATCTCAGACTCATACCTGGTCTGCTCCCTGGGGTCTGAACACCAAGTGTCATGATTTTGAAAAACAAGATGCTACTGTCAGATTGACTCACAAGTAAAATGGGCTGCCTGTGAATGTGTTCTGTTAACACAGGCCATCAGTATCCCAGAGCAATCAAAGTGGACTGAAGATCAGAGTCTTTTCTCTTAGTTTTCTCGATTTATAAATAATGCCATGGACTTCCTGTGACCCTACAGAGTATAGAACCTGCCTACCCTGCCCTCCACCCTTATATAGTGGTAAATTAAACTTGTCACCAGTCCTAATGTGCTGCAGGCAGAAGGCAAGAGTGGAGAATTAAGAACATGGTGCTTTTAGGACCTAGGATTGGGAAGCACATTCTCATGCTCTATAAATGTAACAAAGCCCAGTGCATCTAACTGAACCTGAACCCTTTGGAACCCTGGGGAAAGGGAATGCACCTGAGATCCCTCATTCCTGGCAGTTCATGTCCACAGGCCAGAGGAGCTACACAAAAGGCCACCAAGACAAGCAGGTGGAGATCAAGCCAGCCAGCCAGTCTTCAGCCAAAGACTGCAAACTAGAACCTAACCTGTTATTTCTATGAGCTCTTGGTCCTAAATCCACCTTCCTTAGTGTCACACAAAAAAATAACAAGACCAAAAAATCTATCTTACAATAATGTATTTTTTCTACCTTGAAAAATTCAAAACTATACTAAAAAAAAAAGTCAAATAGAACTTAAGATAGTGCAAAAGTCTATTTTACTTAAAGGCCTTTTCCTGGCACTGGGGTGAGCACAGGTGCAGAGTAGAGTGTTGCCTAGCATGTTCCAGCCCTGACTTCACCTGCCAGCACTGCAGACAAAAATAGAAGATAACAACAACCTATGGTAATCATGCTATCTGATTTTTCTCTAGGGACCTTTTTTATTAGGTCCTCATAAGAAACAGAATAGATCAAGAGTTTAGCAACATGGGAGTCTTTTAAAAAAGTTTTTCCTTTATAATACTACAGATTAAACCCAAGGGCTTTCTACCATATCCTTAGACCTTTTTTTTTTTCATTTTGAGACAAGAACTCGCTAAGTTACTCAGGCTGGCTTTGAATTTATGATTTTTCTGCCTTGGCCTCCTGAGTAGCTTAGATACCAAATATTGTAGTCAGGGTTACAAGGAAAAAGATTTACTAGAAGACACATTATTTATAGGATTATTTTATAATATTCATCCAAAGAGTCAAATGCAAAAGACTGCAGGAGGTCTGTCTACACTGCAGAGACCCAAAGAATCCAGCTGAGGGCCTGGATCCCATAGCAATGTCCTCTGAGTCCAGTAGAAGACCTTGAGCCCATGGCAATGTCCTGTACAAGTCCGTCTGGATGCCTAGAGCCCATGACAATGCCTCATGCAAGTCTGTATCAAGGATTTGCTAAAGAGAGTCACATAGAGAGAAAACATTCTCTCAGGCTTTCACGGGGAACACATTGGCCAAGCAATGGCTGTGACTCATCCACATGGCTGACACTGACAAAGGATCTACAATCTGAGGTACAGGATCTCAGGATAAATCCTGAGGGGATTTGACTGACCTTATCAGAGCCAAAAGCTACAACTCTTGTTGCATAGGTCTTGCTTTGTCTTGGTCTTAACCATCCAGCAGAAAAGTATAAAAATTAAGTACAAGAAATAAAGCCATGTTGTTATGTTGAGCTGTAGGGGACTCAGGTCAACAATTTCTGACATTGCCAGTCAAGCGGAAGACCCAATACTATTATGGATTATTGGACTCTTTTAGAATATTTTTGCTGAGTTAACACACTTATAATATTCAAATGATGGAATTAAACAAAAAAGGCGATATATAAATGAATGTCCATTTTGTATCTGTGTATTTCAAATGGTTAGGATAGATATATAGTTACATTCTCTTAACGAATAGAGGGATTTTTTTGTAATAGTGTTTGTAAATAGGATATCATGTCTGCATCTTGTACAGCAAATAACCACTAGGAATACAGTATGCAATGTGTTAATTATTGAAACTGTCCTACCAATTTGATTTGAAACTGTCTCATTGGTATTTGTCTGCCAATAAAATTATAGGAAAAAAAAAGGGATCTAAAAAAAAAAGGATTTTCACTGGGAAGGCCCAAAGGCCAGGGATGGAAGTTAGAAAGTCTGTGCCAGTGGGATGAAGGATCTGTACCAGCAGACTGAGGAACATGTACTGGAGCCAGCAAATAATGCTCCAGGTGAGGACCAGAGCTCCTCCACAGAGATCTTCAGCCATCAGCAGCAGCAAGGAGCTGAGCACCTCCAATGATGAGAACAGCTGAGTTCATATCAGGAAAGCCAGCGTGACAGGCTTCTCCAGGAGAATCAACAGCACATCATCTTCCTCTTCAGTTCTGCTTTCATGCTGTTGGCACCAGTGCTCAGGTAGGCCTTCCACACCCAGAACCATGCTGATTCAGATCAGCTGGGTGTTACAAGCTGACCATTAGTTAATCTTCCACATTAAATGTATGCCACCACATCATGCTCCTTTTCTTTTTAGATTTTTCACTAAACTATCTGTGAAGTTTCTGGGTAGATGAAATCAGTATTAAAATTTCAGATTAATGTTTCAATTGTGGCTTCTACCTTAAAATATTCCAAGATTTTGTGTGAAATGAGGTTTTCAATTTATATTCCATATTTTCATAGCCTGTATTCTGTCTACTTGTGGAAGTTTGGTAATAGACCTAATACTCATGGGAAGGTCCTTTTGGTATGCCATTGTAACTTAGAGGACATCAATATCCTGATTAAAAACAGAAAGGTACACTGAATCCATTTTGTTTTGCATATTTTAAATTATAAAAGTAGGAGCCAAGTAGACAGCTCAGTGGCATAAGCTCCTGACTGGAATGCATAAGGTCCCAAGTTTGATCGCTCGTATCACAGAAGAAAAAAGAAAAGAAAACAATAATAACAACAAAAAATTATAAAAGTAAGCTAACTGTGTTTTAAAATCAAGGAGTATAAAATCCAGAGGTACATCCTTTAATAGATGGGCAAACAATAATATGTTTTTGGTTTTAAATTTCATGTCAGTGTTCTCATGAACAGTGATTAGATGAGTAGATAGATATGACTTGGTCATTCACCTTCATGAAAAAAGGAAAGACACCCCAAAATAGAATTTTAATTAGGAAAAGTTAAACAATATAATTTGGAAATACCAATAAACACCTTAATTGTATGTAATTTATAACAGTTCCATTTAATCTTCAGAAAAGAAGCATGCACAATATTAATGAAAAATTGAAGAAAATTATGCTTAATGAAGGGGAAAATAGCCTAATATTTTAAAAGCTTCTGTAAAGTAAGTTCAACTGTGTGTGAAAGAGAAAGTGAAAATAATGAGCAATAGAGCATTAGGCTTTCTCCCCCATATCTGTGGCTGTATCAAGCATCTCAACTTCATCTTAGGATGCATTTGAGAAAAAATTTCTTTTTTTATATGTATTAACACAAAATTATCTCCTTATTCTGAAGGATTAGAATATAGTCAGGCCTTGTATATTCCAGTTATCCAAAAGGAAAAGTAATTTGGTAGAATGGGATTGTCCAGATCCATCTCACTTTGTTTCATAGTCATATCCCTAGTGTCTTGCCTGTGCCTAGAGAGTACGTACCTGTTAAATATTTGTAAAATAATCATAGTAATATCTAGCATCTATTAGGGACTTTCTATGTGTCAGACACTATTCAAAGCACTGACACATTTTTATACAATCTTCACAAAAAACAATAAATGACTTCATGAATTACCTTGTTTGCTTGAGTTCTGGAGACAGAACCTAGGATCTGTGGAGCATAGGCTAAGAACTTTTGGAATCATGACAGTTGCCTGAACTTTATATTTCTACTAATTTCTACTAATTCTTCTTGCTGTCCAGAATATGGAATTGCTTTCCCTTTCTGCGCCTCTCTGGCATTTAGCATCTCACATACTGTTTACTTGGCCCTTTGTGCTTGCAGTAATTTCAGTAGTTCATTTACTGTGGATTTTAACAACTTCTGTCTGATCCCAGTGCCTTTGAAGTTGTATCCCTTAAGGTGCAAATTCTTACATTAAAGGTCACCTCTTTGGTTTATTTCTGCCCCAAGATTTAATAATGGAATCTTCTGTAAGATCAATATATCACAAGGCTATGAAAGCAGAACAGAGCTGGGAAGTTATAAGGTCAACTGTCTACAAGTGATAATATAGCTTAGGAACCAAAATCAACTGAGCAGTTGTCTCAAAAGTCTGGATTTCTTTCTTTCTTTTGCCTTTATTTTTATTTATTTTCTCCATTTAATATTTATACATGTTCCCACTATGTAGTTGATGCTGGCCTTGAAGTCACCATGCAGTACAGACTGACTTTGAACCTGTAATTTGGAATTTGGATTTGCCTTTCAAGTGTTGGCATTGTAAGCAAGCATGTGCCATCATGCTCAGAAAATGTCCCAGTTTTTGTATTTCAGAAGATATCTTTAAAAATTAAGATGATTTTAAAGAATTTAACCACAATGCCATTATCATGAAAAAAATA
>NW_004524631.1:3573486-3597997 GCF_000260255.1 Octodon degus | reverse complement strand
TGCTTGACCAATTTGCTCTCTGTGAAAGCCTGAGAGAATGTTTTCTCTCCATGTGACTCTCCTTAGGCACACTCTACATCATCAATCACTTTCCTCTGTGGCCCCATAATCTCCTTGCTAAGACAATTTGGGACATCACTGAGTTACAGGATGTTACAGTACAGGTTCTCCTATGTCCTGAGTCCTTACTGACCTTGAAAGGCTGGGGTCAAAATGTTGGCTGTCCTTGCAACCCTCCTTTTTCTCTAAATTTGGTCTGCAAACTTAAGTTGTTAACCCTCCTGAAGAGAAACTTAATGATATTATTACCCTATAACATAGGCAGTTGAGCTTAACCTCACTATCTGTCTGAATATCAAACATCTTAGACACAACATGGAACAGGTACTTTTCCATGAAGTATTGATATGTTAAACTTTAAATCCCAACAGAATGTGAAGAAAACAAATAAAAAATAAGAACTATTTAAAAAATAGGAATAAACGATTACACATTTTTACACAGAAATTTAGAAATCTAACCATATATAGCAGGACAGTCCTATGGCATTTTTTCCCTTGTTTCTTGCTTTCACTTATTCCCTTGTTTAAAAAAATAAACATTTACTCGAGAGACAGTATGGCAGTAATTGGTATAATATGACAAGCAGTATTATTTAGAAGACCAAAGTGACAGGCATTCCAAGCATGACCCTAATATTACACATTGCTATCTTCAGTGCAGTTGCTTAGTTCACAGGTGTCAGCATATATAGTCAGTCAGGGTGCGAATCCTACCAGTTAACTGCTAGTTTCATAAACCTGCTGAAGATTCTCAGGATCATTGCCCTAACCATATTGTGCATATAAATGTATGGCTTTGCCCCTGTCATGTTTCCTAGCTGTTCTCCTTGACCTCTCTTTGTTATTTAATTCTTAAGTTCTCACTTTCCTTTTAATTGTATTATACCTTTCTATTTTTATTTCTTCTCTTGTCACTCAATGACTTGAAGAAGATCAAGCTAACACTAGGAAAATTTTCAGATGACTCTGATGCATACAATGATGTCTTTGGAGGATTTACTAACACCTATATATAAACTACGCTGGAAGGATGTAATGTTAATCTTAAATCAAATATTGACCAGTATTGAGAGACAAGAAGCACTACAAGCTGCTGCTATTACATTTTGGAATCAATATCATACTGTTAATTTTAAACACCCCGAAGATAGACGGCCAGGGGAGCAACCAGTTCCCATGGGATCCCAATCAGTCCCTACCCAACACTCCTGCTGTTCTAACAGCCAGACAGGAGATTGGAGCAGGAGACATTTTAAGGTGTGTATTCTTGAATGTCTAAGAAGGACTAAAACCAATCTTCTAGTTATTTTAGAAGATGAAAACCCCTCTGCTTTCTTAGAATGTGTAATTGAGGCATTGTTAAAACATACTTCCCTAGATCCTAAACAATAGAGGGTCAGATTATTTTCAGTGATAAGTTCATTACTCAGTCAGCTCCAGTTATTAAAAGAGCTACAAAAGATAGCTTTTGCAGGACTGGGGAGATAGCTCAGTGGCATAAGCACCTACCTGCCAAAAAGGATAGCTTTTGCTTCAGGTAGCTCACTTGATACTTTAGTAAAAACTGCCTCCTTAATATTCTATATTCAGGATTGGGAGAAAATGAGGGAGTGAAAACAAAGAGATTAAAAAAAATGGCTGCCTGTGTTGGGGTCTCAAAACAAACAGGCCCTTATTTCTGAATCTCTGGGCTGCAAGAAAAGCTCAGTGACTAGATTCATCACCACCGAGACTGGGCATGGTGGTGCATGCCTGTAGTCCCAGTGCTGGGGAGGCTAAAAATAGGTGGATCACTATGACTCTGAGCTGCACAGTGAGATCCTGTACCATATACATACATTAAAAAAAAAAAAGCCAGGCTACCTTAAGAGGTCCCCCAAAGGTGTGCCCTGACTGCCAAGGCAGCCACTGGAAGTTAGAGACTGCACTCAGAAGCAGAGACCCCCGCGCTCAAACTCAGCTTCCCAGGTCATCCAGTAAAACTGAAGGGCCCCAGAATTGCTGCCTCAGATTGTTATCTCTACCTGTCATAGCCATGGAGGAGCCTTGAGTAATAATGACTAGAGTAAAAAAAGCAGTCTTTCTGGGCACTGGCACAGGTAGGTCTCTTTGTCCTCCTCCATCCCTGGCCTTCCTTCCAGTCATGGTATTGCAATAAAAAGTTATTAGAAAATTACCTTGCTTAAGTTGTCACTAGGATAACTTTCTATTTACCCATTCCTTCTAGTTATGCCTAAAAGCCTAGCTCTCATCCTGGAGAAATTTTATCCTGTCTAAATACTGTAATATACATTTAGGCTTCCAACTAACCAAAATGATATTGAGACTGGTTTTTACAAATGTAATGCATATTGTTGTTCATGTACAAAGACTTGAAGAGTATTTCACTGGTCAAAACAGGTTCCCGAGGGCAGACAAAATGCCCTCGGGACTTTTCCTACTGTCAGAGTAGGAAAAGTCTAAGAACACTGGCTGCACAGTGTTCAACAGCTTTGGGCCTATAGATGGAGACAGGCCTTGTTTTTAGAAAATGAAACTTAGAGCCTCAGTGTTTAAAAAAAAAAAAAAGCCCTCAACAGGACCCCTTGCTGCCACATAGGGGCTATGTCCTAAAACTAAATAAAACATCAGTTTAATCTGACTAAATGCTATGTACATTATAACAACAGTGTCTGAGCTCATTTGGTTGATTTCTGATATAACGCTACCTATTTTATGCTGATAATAAATACAGGTATAATCTTTTAGATTACATATCTCAAAAGTAACACTGCCTAATGTTTTATCATATCTGTGTTTTCACTGGTAAAAAAATACATACTGCACTTTAAATATATATAGATATAGATGGATACAGATAGATATATATCTATATCTATACATCATATGCAATCATTGTGTATACCTCCCCACTTCTAATTAACATAAGCAAGACTAGACTGTCATGATTTCAGTCAGTATTTTCAAGTGTTTTCAAATTAAAAGACAAAAACATTTTTCTATTCTCTTACTGCAAACATTTTGTGAATTCTTAAATTGCAAGTTTAAAAGCAAAGACAATTTGAGTTCAAAAACATACAAGTGCAAAATAAAATACTTACTAAGGTTGTTGTTTTCTCACAAGTGTAAGCAGGAAGATGTGCCATACTGTATAGATAGTACTTTAAATCATTGACAGTAAAAAAGGGATTAGTCTGGCTTTAATGTCATCAAAATATAAAGATAATTGTAACTACAAGCTAGCAGGACTTAAGACAAAATGTCAGACTCCATCAATAAAAGTGTCTAAGAGCCAGTGGGTTCTGATTGCTATCCTTTAAAAGCAGTTTCTAAACTTACCTGTCAGCTCTGATGCTCATACTTCAATTACACATGCTCTACTTTCTCAGAAAATTTGTTCTTGCCTACAGGACACCAAAACCAAGATAATCATGCAGGTAAAATCTATAACAAATATACTAGGTTATTTCTAGATTCCTTTCACTAAAATCCACCAGACATTGTCTAAAAAGAGGATTACATGACACATACCATGACCTTAATTAGCTATACCCAATGGGGGTCTTAAGTACTAAACAGCTGGTTTCTTTCTCCTAAATAAAAAGTAAAGTAATAAAATAGGCCATCCTCCAAAATTGGATGGCATTAGACATCCTAACAGCAACACAGGGGGGTACTTGTGCAATTATAATAACTAAGTGGTATGTGTACATTCCTGATCCTTCTGCTAATGTCTCAGTAACTATTAAAGATACTAAATAACAGATCAATGGCATGTCAGACTCAAAATTTCCCTAGACATTACCCAATATTCTTTTTTTTTGGTAGAACCGGGGATTGAACTCAGGCCCTTGCCCTTGCCAGGCAAGCACTTATTCTACTGAGCCGTCTGCCTGGCCCCTCCCAGTGTTCTTTATAAAAAGTTGTTACTGTTGCCTCTTGGTGGAAATCTTTGTTGACTATATTCATAATTATCCTGTTGATGTTATTATTTGTTTCTTTTACTTTGTCTCCTCCAGACTTAAAGTTATATGCCTTTAGACAACACCTCTGGAGAGTATCTCTGACTGCCAAACAACAGTTATGATCCCTTTCAGCCTGAAGAAGCTAGAGCTGTCATTGGCCATTATTCCCTCATAGTAGTTTGGCTTACTTCTTGTGGGGGAGGGAAGCATGCTGTTGACAGCTGAATTAGAGATATCATAGGCAGTCAGACAGGGCTAAGCCCTCAAAAGACCCAGTATGGAAGAAAAGATACCGTGCAACTGTGGGACAGAAAGACACTTCTGTTGTGGGCCAGACTTCAAGACAAAAGATGAAACAAATGCAGCCACATACCTCCTTAGGGATGGATATCAGGGATTGATATTCTAAATAGGTATCAATCACCTTGAAAAGGCCAGGAAGAGTCAATAACCCAAACCCCTACAGGAAAAGCCCCTGTTCTGTATTCATGCCCACTTGCTAAGTGACTCATTCCCCATTTGACCTCAATTTAATTAATTTTACCTGAGTAACTATGATTGTAATCTTATTGGTGGACTATTGTTTTATCCCACCTTATACCCATCTTGCAAGTTTTCCACCTTAGACCCACCTCACCTTGTGATTTTCCTCTATAAAAATCCCTTAAAAAGACAGCTTCTTTGGAAACCCACTTGGGTCCCCTTTTGTCTCTTTCTCATACAGAAGTTTTCTTTCCCCCAGGTAATATATTCTGCTCTTTAAAAAAAGTTGGGCTACAGTATAGCTCAGCAGCACAAGCAACTCTCTGACAAGTACAAGAGTCTAAATTTGATTCTTGATACCATATATATACATATACATGTATATATTATATATATAATATACCAAATATATTCATATATATTTGGTATATTATATATAATTAGATGGACAGTGAGTATTCTAGAACCTTCTATAAATTATTTTTTTTGATATGGCCTTTTATTCTCACTTAGTATGATATTTTGAAGTTATCTATATTGTGGAAATGATACTTTGCTTTTTGTCCCTCAGTAATATTTAATTATATGAACATATCATAATTTATTCATGTATTCTCTATTGATGGTATTATAAATAAAACAGCTACGAACATTCTCATACATCTTGTGGTGGACTGACAACTGATGGTCAACTTTATAACACCCAACTAAACTGAATCAGTATGGTTCTGGGTGCGGAAGACCCACCTGAGGACTGTTACCAACAGCATAAAAGCAGAACCAGAGGGGAGATGGTGTGCTGTCTTTGTGCTGGAGAAACATGTCACTCAGTCTTTCCTGATATGAACTCAGCTGTTCTCATTATTGGAGGAGCTCTGGTCCTTGCTGCTGCTGAGGATGGCTGTGGTTCACTTTGGGGAACTGTGGTTCTTACTTTGAGCATCATTTTCTGACTTTGGAGGGGAAGAGAGTGGGCTATTGAGTCTCCCGGTGAAGCTTTTTACACTGAGTTTCTTGATACTAAATTCGCTGTTCTCACAGGAGGAACTCATTGATGTAGTAAGCTCTTGTCTCACAAAAAAATAAAATGGGCTGGGGAAGTAGTTCAGTAGTAAAGTATCTGCCTAGCATGCACGAAGTTCTGGGTTTCAAGTGCTAATAAGGAAAAAAGATTAATTTGTTCATTAACTCATTCTCTTGTTATTTGAACAAATATTTGGGTGTCTCCTATATTTTAGACAAAATGTGTGGATAAAATGATGAAAACAAGACATTTTTCTTACACTCAAGGACCATAATTAAAGACACAAATATTAATCCAATAATTATAGCAAGTATCACAAAAGAGATATTCATGATGCTGGAGGTTCTGGGATGGGAATTCTGATTGTGTGAATAGAAAGAAAGGCCTTTCAAGGCACTGTCAATAAATAGGAACTGAAGGGTGAATACGAGTTATTCTAGGTAAAAGGAATGGCAGTACAAGAATGGATAAGGGGAGATAGCTCAGCAGCATAAGTGCCTGCCTGACAAGTACAAAGTCCTGAGTTCAATCCCCAGTACCACCAAAAAATAACAAAATAAAAAAATAAAATTTGGGACCAAGGAGATGACTCAGTGGAATAAGCGCTTCCCTGGCAAGCCCAAGGACCTGAGTTCAATCCCTGGTTCTGCAAAAAAAAGAAAAAAGAAAGAATGGATAAGAATAGTTTCAGAAAACTCCTGAGAAGGAAGGCAGGTCAGGGATGTCAAGGATGAGGGCAAAGGAAACTAAAGGCTCAGACTTCAAGAAAGAAAAATGAACATGGTGGAAGGATGAAGCTAGAGAGGCCAGTCTAGGCTAGATCATGCAGATCGGAAAGGATTGAGGCATTTTAAGGAGGACAGGACATAGTCACTTTGGATTTCTGTCATGTCAGTATGTGATATCAAGCGGAAGAGTGGATTAGGCAAAAGCAATATGGATTGCTGGAGATCAATTACAATGGTATTTTCTTCTTCTATAATGGTATTCTTGTGATAAATTCTGAGAAGTTAACACGGGCAGACACGGTTGTTAGGTGCAGGAGATACACTGGGGAATAGCCCCAATAAGGTACTTATAGGATGGAAGGTATCTTAATTTTTTAAAGAGCAAAACATATATGGATTATGAATCAATATTTTATGTTGTTATTTTAACTTAGATAATGTAGAATAACTGCAGCAAAAATAATCTATTCAAGGAATAAAGTTTTTGATCTTGATTTTGCCATTAGTTATATGACCTTGGATGACCTCTATGTTGCTGGTCTTCATAAAATTGATCCATAAAATAAGACTGAACTGAGATTTTCTTTCCATATCTAAAATTTTACTAATATAGTACACAACTTGAAGCAATAACTTTCTAATTTTTGGTAAATCTCTTCCTCTATCAAAGAAAACTAATTCTATTTTCCCCAGTGAAACTTTAAGTGCTAATTTTTATAGTCTTGCAGATAGGTGTCAAAGGATTTATGGTCTAATGGCTCATGCAAATAAAACAAAGATTCATATACTAATTACTGACTATTGAGGTGTGCAAAATAGTTTCTTCTGGTTCACAGTGATTATCATTGCTAAAGCTTGTTCTACAGGAAAGGAAGACAGGTTAGAAGCTACAACATTACTGCAAACTTGGAAATGTAACATTTTAATTAGAAAATGTTAACAGTTCCAAAAGGACAGAAATTCCATGGTTATTCATTAAAATGTTTGAAAAAAAATCTTAAATGACTTTTTTTTTTTTTTTTTTTTTGAGACAGGGTCTCATAATGCATTCAGGCTGACCTTGAGCTCACTTTGTAGCCTAGCCTGGTCTTGAACTCACAGTGACCCTCCTGTCTCAGCCTTCTGAATGCTGAGATTATAGTCATGATCAAATGACAAATTCTTGAGGGATTGACTCATTGTACCTGTATCTAGGGTGGCATGATATGTAGCTATATACTTCATAAATGCATTAGGGAGGTAAAACTGTCAATGTGGAAAAAGAAAAACAAATACATGAGATCTGTATGACATAACACCAGTAATATTTAGTTATAATAAAGCACTTCTCTGATGAAAGACTTGTATTTACTATGGAAGTATTATTGCCTAGGTTGACATAATATCTCATATTTGAAATAAAATCCGGAAACTGTAACATATTAAATAATAAAAACAAAGCCCATTGGGCTGGCCAAATAGCTCAGAGGATTAAAGCACCTGCAAGCAGGCTAAGGGACTTGGGGTGGGGGGGTTCGATCCCTGGGCCTGCTGTGCTGGCCCTGCCCCCGGGGTGTGCTGAGACAGCAATTGAGGCTGGGCATGGTGGCACATGCCTGTAATTCCAGCTGTTGGAAGGCTGTAAACAGAAGCATCACTACAAAAATAAAATAAAATAAAATCAGAACAAAAACAAAGCCCATTACAATAAATGCTGTTCAGATTAGCATGGTAAGAAAATTAATTCATTTTTAAATATACTAGATGTCTTTAGTAGATTAGAAAAAATGAAGGTTTACGAAAACTTGTTCACTTTCATTCAAAGATTGCATGGATACTGTGGACATTTGTCAATAATGGGTATGCAGTGGGAAAAGCTTTCTATATATAAAATTAATTTTCCTAAACTCTCCCACTGTCTATGCCCTGAAGCAATAGATGATGAAAAGAAAAAAAAAAAAAAAAAAAAAGACAGTGAAGGTGAAGATGGAGGGGAGAAAGACACACCTCTTAGCTACTTTTTTTCATTGCTGAGACAAAGTACCTGATGCCCAAAGTCAAAGGGAGGCATAGTTTATTTAGCTCACAGTTGGTGGAGGTTTTAGTCCATAATCAGTTGGCTCCAAGGTGGGGTAGCACATGGCAGGGGGGCAATAGTTGATCATCAAAAGCAACAAGAGCAAAAGGAAACCAGCCTCTTTCTGGCCCTTTTATCTTCTTCTAAGAAATTCCATTACTTTATTCTTTTATTTGTGTAATATGTTCACCTAGCATATGAGGAGTTTTGAGTGAGTGACACATCAGAATTTTTTAATGGTTCATTCTTCTAAGGAATCTCTCTCTCTCTCTCTCTCTCTCTCTCTCTCTCTCTCTCTTTCTGATATGTATCTTATACATGACTATAACACAATTTCTGTCTTCTTCAGAAGTAATAAAACACTGTAACATTTTCAATGAAAGGACCAGGAAGAGGAGGAGGTTAACATTTAACATGAAGAAGAAATCTTGGCTAGGACCTCCCTGGGAAGAAGAGAAGTGTGCTGCCTAAGAACAGCAGCAAGAGGGCCCCGTTCTCCAGACACAAGAGACAACTTAGGCACAGCAAGGTTTTCCTCAGAAGAGAAGAGGAAGATTAATTTAGTAGGTAGTGAAGGTCCTGACTACACCAGACTTGGCTTGGGAGAGGTTGGGGTTTGTAACTGGGTGAGGTAGAAGAAGGGGAACAGCAGCACAGGAGCCACTGCTCCTGTGGTTGGGCTGGGAAGGCAGTGTCAAGGGTCATCAGGATCACTAAGCTGTCCATTACAGGACCTTAGCTAAAATAGCTGGATTAGTAATAGTATACAACTAGTCCAGCTTTAAGGTCTTAAAATTTCTTCCAAGATTCCTTGGAAGAATGAACCATCAAAAAATTCTGATGTGTCACTCAAAACTCCTCAGATGCTGGGTGAACATATTTCACAAACATAAGAATTAAGTAATGGAATTTCTTAGACGATAAAAGGGCCAGTAATTTTATTAGTTGTAATAATATACGACTAATCCAGCTATCTAGGCTAAGGTCTTGTAATGAAGTGGTAATAACATTAAGTAAAAGTTGATCACATGTTTACTATTTTTTAAACATGTCTTAGTTACATCCTGTAACTTCTTTAGTTCTTACAACAGTGCCATGAGGTAAGCCCTATTACTGTTTATTCTTTCACAGAAAGACAAACAGAGGCACAGAGAGGTGAAATAACTTGCTTGAGTCACTTGTGAGGAGATGGAAAAGTCTGGAATCCAGGGAATCTCACTTCATCTTCTAAAGCAGTGGAGCTTCTCAGACAAGGAGAGGCCCATCCTAGAGTGGTGTTCTAGGATCCTAGGTCTGAAAGCCAACAAAGCAACGGCGCTTTGACACTGGGGACCCCCGTGTCTCAAAATGGCAGCTGCACTGCAAAAGAGCAGACAGACTGAGCAGAAGAAAGAGACCAGGAGAGGGGTCAGTAGTGGGGAGTTGCTTCAGGTAAGATGAACATGTCTGACTGCACGTCAGCATCTTGTCTGAGTGTCTAAACTCCTCAGGTGGTGAAAAGAACGTGGGGAGCTGCTCCTAGGACATTTCCTTCAATCACCCTGGGGAAGGTCATGGAAGGATTCCAGGTTTCACAGTTATGCTGTGGGGACTTAAGACAGAAAGTTGTATTACTTTAAATCGCATTCCTGATTATTATCCCAGATCATGAAGAAACATCTATGTATTTATTAAGAAAAATGAAGTTTAAAGAAGAGCATTTTAAGCCTTGGCACATGCTTATAGTCCTAGCTAATTAGAAAGCTGAGGCAGGAGGATAGCAAGCTTATGGCCAGTTTGGACAACTTAGACTCTGTCTCAAAATAAAAAAAGAAACAAAAAAGGCTAAAGATGGAGCTCAGCACCCGCTGAGTCCAATCTCTAGTACAAAGGTGGAGTACATGCTAACATTTGGTGTGTAGATAATTTACCTCAATTTATACACAAAAATAGTTGCTTTTAAAATCACCT
Organism: Octodon degus; assembly: GCF_000260255.1. NCBI lineage: Eukaryota > Metazoa > Chordata > Mammalia > Rodentia > Octodontidae > Octodon > Octodon degus. The sequence continues at coordinate 3,587,729 of NW_004524631.1, read as the reverse complement.
CTGTAAGTGTAAGGTATTAATATGAAACTTGTAGAAAATTGTAAGTGATTTTTCATTTTTATTTAAACTCACTGACTTATTCTGATCGCATAAAATTCTTAGAACATGGCTTTGACCTCACCTAACCCATGCTCTACACAGCTAACATTGGCCTCATAAATATAATTGTAAGCTGCTATGAGGCAGCATTTTGGATTTAAGTCTGAACAGATGAAGCAAAAGTAACAAGTAGAGATGTATTCATGACTCCTAATTCCCCATTTAAAAAAAGATGTACTCTCAGGCATCTGGCTTCTGTCACAGGAAATAAGTTATAGATATAAATCAAAAGAGTGAAATATGTACTTATCTTCTTTCTTTCCCATAGACATTTATTGAGTGCACCTATATTAAGTGGTAGGACACAAAGATGAAAAGGAGATAGTCCTGTTCTCTAACCACGTATCATATTTTAAGAGAGCTGGCAGTCAAGCCAGGCAATATTTACAATGCAATATGACAAGAACCACAGGGAAGTATAATAGTAAGGTGCTCATATACACAGAGGGAACAGGGAACTCCCCATGGGACAATCAAGGCTTCACTGAGGTAACATCTGAGGAAACAGAATGACTCAAAGATGACTAAAAGAGCCACCTGGGGATCTAAATGAATGGAGATTCTATCAATAAAGAGAATAAACTGCGCATGGTGACCCAAGCCTGTAATTCCAGCTACTAAGGAGGCTGGGGCAGGAGGATCTCAAATTCAAGACAAGCCTAGACAAAGTTTAGTAATTTTATCCCTGTCCTAGAATAAAGTTTAAAAAGGAATGAGGATTTTATTTAAAGTAGTGCACTTGTAAAGCCATGAGGTCAATCTCCAGTGCAGTAGAAAGAAAGAAAGAAAGAAAAAGGAGAGTTGGAGAAAAATGCAGTTTCCTTCAGGACATGTAGAGTTTGAGAGGATTGTGGGTCACAGGAGTAGAGATATTCATTAAACCTTTGTCATTATACAGTATGTTTTAATAGTACTTGGCAAGAAGACAAATTTAGAATCATTAGCATATGATTCAAATCCCTGGGAAACAGTGGGTTCACCCATGGCAAGTGTTGCCTGAGAGCAATACTTAGGGGGACTGTAGTAATTAGGCAAAAGAAACTGAGAAGCAAAGTCAGAAAGGCAGGAAGAAAAGTAAGCCATTGAAGTGGTGGACTTTTGGGTAGCTGGTACAAATGACCACGGGTCAGAAAGAGACGTACAGATGCTGTCATTTGGAGAAAGTGAGGGGTAAGCATCTTGACTGTAGAAAAGGGATTATGAGGTAGGAAAATAATTTTTGTGATTGTAATGGAATATTTGAAGCTGACATTTCAGATTTTAAGGAATTTTCACGCATAGCATTTAAGATCTGACATAAGAGAGGGTTGTTGAATTGAGGGTTTGGTATTCAAAGAATTCAAGGATATGTTAATCTATCAACAAATAGATTTGTTGAACAGGCTATCTGCCCAGTTCTAATAATTCACTATGGATGGCATCTCTATAGGACTTTTTTGCTAGTCTAACAAAAGCCATCTTTGAGTCAAATATGTGGGCAGTTTGACTGGCAATAAATAAACAGGCAACACAACCTTGTTCAACTGCAACAGGTTTTCATTTACTTAACAGACATGTGTGTGCTGCAGTGACGCTGTTGTGCTACATGATGGTACAGAAATGACCTCAAAATCTGATGAGGGAGATTAACAAGTAAAGAAATAATTAAAATGGAGGAGAATGAAGAAAGCAAATGAACATATACTGACAGTTTACTAAGCCCTTTGTTTAATCCTTAAAACAGCCTGTAAGTAGGCATCCTTAATGCCATATTACAAATAAAACCGCAGGAAAGATTTGAGCAAATTTTTCAAGGTCAACTAGTACATGTTATTGCTTGCTTTAGAACCCCAAAATAATAACAGTGTGTGAAGGAAGTAAACATATATACATCTGTCTGAAGACGCAATGAAAGCAATGTAGCAAGAAGTATTCAGTTAGTTAAGTGTATAAGATGATTACTTTCCACCAAACTACATCTAGTAGTAAATCATAATCCCTAATCTTTCTGTCTGTGGCTTTAAAAGCTAGTGCAATGAAGACAAATGTGTCACCTTGTTCTTCAATAAACACAGTGGTCTTCCCACGGAGGCACCACGTAAATATTTCTAGAATAAATGAGCTAAGTCCAAGCATATCCCTAATGACTGGGAGACTGGATGTTCTGGGTAATTCATTTTTAAATCACTCATTGGGTGTCTGTTAAGCACTCAGTGAAGCACAATGCTGCAAGTGCATGTCCTCATGGCGCTTATGTCTAGTGGAAGAGCTGCCTAGGAGAGAAAATTTATTCTACACTGGTTTTCACAGAATTTAAATAACTGCAACACACTAGTGAAAACAAATGAGTCTTACTGACTCCTTAGCTCTTGCAGGTGCTATTGTGCTTCCGCATCAGAATGATGCCAATTTTTTGAAAATGTTATAGGGCATAGAAAATTGAACAGAATGGCGTGTTAATCTTGAACTCTAAGGGCTGGCCGAATAGCTCAGCTGTATCAAAGCACCCTCAAGCAGGCACAGGGGTCAGGTGTTCAATCCCTGGGCCTGCTGTGCGGGCCCTGCCCCCGCGGCCGTGGGACACCTGTAATCACAGCTCTTGGGAGGCTGTAAACAGAAGGATCACTGAGTGCAATCTACGCAGTGAGACCCTGTCCACCCTGTAGATCCATCCCTAAAATAGAGAAAAAAAAAATCTTGAGCTCTCAAAAATAAATCGTGATAGTAGACAGTTTATATGCAGTCAGGCACTCATAAAAACGAATAATATTCAGAGGAAACAACAACTAGTTTGGTGTAATATAGATGAAGGGAAAATAGAAGACTCAGTTAAACAAAGGCCAGTCAGCAGGAGCTGAGGAGAGCTCCCGCGTCATCACAAAGGATTCAAATTTTATGCTGAAAGCTCCAAAGATTAATTTAAACCCTTGAAGCAGGAAGTTATGTAGTGTGTGTGTTTTAAAAGCAATCTGACAACAAATTTTCACTTGAAGTGAAACAATAGGAAAAGAGACTAGTGAGAATGGTATTGAACTGGAACACACATGACATGAAATGACTGCTTGAAATAAGATAGAAAAGATGAGTTGGAGAGGTAAAGAAAAGGAAAAATTAGTGGGACTTTGAAACTGATTAAATACAAAAGATGGGAAAACAAAGTATTCCAAATGCAATAAAGTAGAATAATTTTATCCTTCTAAATGACTGTTAAAAAATAGAAATGTCTTTAAAGACATGGATAATCTCCTAAATTCAGATTAGTTCCCTGTTATGTGTCCTTCCTCAACGCCTGCTTTCATCCTAAATTACTGATGAACACAAAAGAAACAGGGCTGCTTGTGGAAGTAGCTTAATATATTTTCAGTGATAAAAATTTTTGGAATGCTGGACACACCCAAGTTTATGCAAGCACATTCCAAAGGAAAATTTTAATGGCCGCGTTTCTTTTCTTTTGCCCTAACGGTTACAACAGCATTATAACGAAGGGCAGACTGTGAAAAAGGTAATCAGAGACACCAATACTTATAGAATGCTGCATTCATTTAACAACGGGTTATACTGCAATGTTTTTCAGGCATTCTAAAGTTACCTGACAAAATGGGAATAAAAGGAAAATCCCCACAACTTTTTTGAGATACTAAGTGTCCCATTCCAAAGTATAAGTTTTCCTCTCGTTAAGATTTAGGGTTTTAGCAACGGAGACCCCTTTCTTCCTTTATTTAAATATAAAATCAGGTGGGAATCGCCTGGTAGAAGTGTATTTCTCTTAAGAGTGTGTAATACAGTGTTCTACTTAGCATGCTGGGGGGAGGGAAGCAGCAAAGAAGCAATTCAGTGCCAGGAGTCTCCTTAAGAACAAATTTTTAATTTTCTCAAATGCAAGCTTATATTTTTACAAAAATCCAACAAACAATAAAAATTTTAAAAATGTAGTGGTAATTTTTAGTAAAAAAAATTGTAGATGATGGTGGGGAGAAGCCACATGAACCTTCTTGAGGAAATCGTATGTTTACTGAGTAAACAAGGGGTAGTCTGGGAAACACCTGCTACTCCGAGGAGCTAAAAAGCCACCAACGCCCCCTTCTGGCCACATCCGGGCACTTCTCTATAAACTCTCCCTTCCTAGCCGTTGCGCTTGTTTGAAACACGTACAACCAATCAATCCGCGCCTACTGGGAAGCGGACGTTGAGCGGCAACCAATCACCGGCCCGCTGGAGATTTCAGCCTATCAGCAGGAGGCTGACATCACGCGCCAATGGGCGAGGCTCTTACAAACAGCGGCTCACTTTTTGAATTGGAGGTGGCCGCTGCGGGTCGGGAATGGCGGCCTTGCAGAGGGGAGTCGGTGCCTGAAGAGGTGGATCTCACAGAACTTTTAGAGAGCGGTGAGGACTGCGGCGGGATGGGCGGGCGTCCGCAAGGCCGTGGGCCCAGTGCCTGCGGCCGCCACCTCCCCGGGGCGCGCGGCCCCGGAGCAGCGCGGGGTCCCGGCCCAGAACCCGCAGCCCACCCGCGGCCGGCCGCGACGCGGAGCACCGTGCAGCCCGAGATTGCGGGCGCCTGGCCGGGCCGGGTGGTGGAGCGCTTTTCCGGAGCAGCTTCTGTGGGCAGGCCGGGAAGGAGGTGGCGAGGAGCCCGCGGCTGCCGAGGCCGGCGGTCGCAGCCCGGACGCTTATCGCCCGGCGTGGTGGTTTCGCTCCAGGATTCCTCCCGGCTTCCTCCCTCTCTGTACAGGAAGCTTAGCTTTTAGCTTTCACTGTAAAAGCCAGGCTTCCCCCTCTTCCCGGCCACAGATGGTTTAGTGGTTAAAAGCGCAGCCTTTGGCGTTAGCGTGGGCTTTGAATCATTGTTCTAAGCTTTCGTTATCCGTAGACTGCAGTTGCACTTTCCAGTTAGGCTTGTTGCAAAGGTTAAGTACGAGTAGAGGTCTAGGCCGATGTCTGCCACATAATTAAGCATGAAATAAACATTGTTAGGCATGTTTGCGGGTAACACCACCCATAATATCCAGTATTGCATTTGGGTTCTTTGCTCTGGACCATGGTTGCTAAAAAGATCTTGAGTACCAGGTGACCTAAAGCGAGTGTTTGATGAAGAGAATCGATGCGCAATAGTACATTTAGTAAGACGCCCCTGGGTGCTGTTCAGAGTTGAGAAATAAGCTGCATAGATTCTGCATGTATTGTGTGTATTTTATATGTTTTGGTGCTGTGTTTTATATGTTATATGTTTTAGTCCAACCCAAGCCTTTGGGCTTACTGGGCAAGGTTAGTGCTCTGCTACTGAGCCACACCCCCAGCCCCTGCTGGGTTTATTTACAAATTTATAGAATACAAGAATGAAGGCAAGTGATGATGGTATTGTAACTGGATTGTTGGATGTTAATTACAGCAACTGTTACCCTTGCTTTTTTTTTTCGTTCCTATACATTTTTAGTCACCTTTAAAGAAGAAAGCATAGAAAAACAAATTACAATAGTGGTTTTTTTTTTTTTTAATTTAAAAAAATGGACACAATTGAATCATTGTCACATTCATTTTTCTTTACCTTTTTTTTGTTACTGGGAATTGATCCCTGGAGCTCTCATGGTAAGCACGTGCACTATGGAGCTGTAACTCTAGCCCTAGTGTGATAGTGGCATTCTTTGATTAGCAACCTACCTGTTTAAGGACTGTTTGGACTTAGGACCCAGTTCTAGACATTTATGCAGCTTCAGTGTCTTTTTTTTTTTTTTTTTTGTACAATGCACATTTGTTTATGCAGCACTAAGTTTTGCTGATTGTACTGTATAGGACAGGACTGTAGTTTAATATTCTGTTATGTATTGCAGTACTGCATGTAAGAGCAATGCCAATAAAAGTAGAGCTATTGGGTTGGAGTTTCCTTTGATCATTACATCATGTGCATGACATTATTATGTATCTGAACTATGTGTAGTTCCTCACTTAACCCACCCGTTCAGTTAACTACCTAGTCACAGGGCCAGAGACTTGGTTGTTAAATGAGAAAGATCTTTGTATTTCAGTACAGGAACATGTGTGGGATCAGAGTGATTGTTGTATCACCTTAAACATTTATGAGATCCTTGTGTTGGGAACATTTCAAATCCTACTAGCCATTTCAAAAGTGTACAATTCAATGATGTCAGCCACAGTTACTAACTTTTCTGTAGAACATTTGTAGTTATTTCTCCTGTCCTGACTGCATCAAGTAGTATTTTTAAATTAAAATTTACCCCTCTTCCACTCCTTAAGGCAGGTTAATTCACCCATCTCTCTCTCCCCTTTACTGGAGATTGAGTCCAGGGCCTTCACACTAAGCTAGATCTCTAGCCCCTTTAAAATTCTTTTTATCTTTCTAGCCATCGATCTAGCCATCCATCCATCCTGTCTGTCTATCTGTCTGTCTATTTGTCTATCTGTCTGTCTATCTATATCTACCTACAGGATCTCCCCATGCAGTTTAGGCTGTCTTTAAACTCACTTTCCAGTCCAGGTTGGCTTTGAGCCTGCAGTAGTAGTCCTCCTGCCTCAGCCTTTGAGTGCTGGGATTACTGGCACATGCCACCACGACTGCCTTTAATTTGTTTTTTTGAAAGGATCTCCTGAAATCGCTGAAGCCTGAAGGTCTGCTCTAGCCCAAGGCAGGACTAGATCTTGCAGTGCTTGGCTTCAGCGTCCTAGAATGCTGGGATAACTTCACCACATCCTACTTTCTCCCTTTTTAAATCAACATTCTTTAAGGAGACTTTGAATGGAATCCTACATAGGAACTTTCCTTTTCGTTGCATATGATTGAAGTGTAGAGGGTTTAAATAACAAAAAAGAGCTAGATAGAATTTATACATTTTTAGACAGCAATTTCAAACTACTGGAGCACACTCCTTTGGAGAAAACTTAGAACAGTGACTGAGATGGTTGTATCTGTGTTGCGAACATTCTGTGAGAATTTTATTTGTTTTTTGAGGTGTTGGGGATTGAACCAGTTTCTTATCCTTGGTACTCAAGTGATCTACCACTGAATGCTTATCTCTTATTTTAAGACCTCATCTTTTTTATTTTCATCACAATTGATTTGAGTTGTCATTTTGTCTGCTTGACCCTTAAGAGGCTTAATCTACTGGAGAGCTGAAAAAGAAAGTAGCGTTGACAACTTTGAAGTGTATGACTTCCAGCTGTGTGGAAGGTGTATTGTTATTATGCACATTTCAGGTAGTAGGAACATCACCCAGAAATGAAGCTAATGATACTATACAGTTTTCCACAACATAAAATTGGCCTTTCTATGTTTGGAATTTGCATTTCTATGTTTGGAATTAGGAGTCAAAGTATCTGCATATTTTATTAACTCAAAACATAAGAAAAAGAAAAGTGTTATCAGACTTGTACCTCCAGAGAAAGATAGGGTTTCCTCTTTAATATTTTAAAATTTTACTTGAAGATAAGTTACATAAAAACCCAGTGTGAGCTTATGAAAACTTACTACGCTTTATTCTTTGTTTGCCTAGCTTTTCAGCACTTATGTCGGAGAGTCTAAAAAATAAAAAAGGTTTTTCTTTCGTAGTCCTGAGAATTACAGTGGGACCAACCTATGCATAATTGTTAAATCTTAGAAGAGAATTGTTTGCAGTATGAAGTAGTGATAAAGAAACAATCTGTTTATATATCAGAGTGTCTGAGATACCTATGAAGAATGAATGGCGGGCTGGAGAGAGCGGACTAAATGCCTGCTCTGGCAAGCACTGGGACCAGGGTTTGATCCCTGGTCCCACGTGCTGTGTCAGCCCCCCTCCTCCCATCCCTGGAGTGTGCTGAACAGAGTCTGAGTGTGGTGATGCACGCCTGTAACTCCAGCACTGTAGTGGCTGAAAACAGGAGGATCACCATGAGTCTGATCTGCAAAGTGAGACCCTGTACCAAATACACAAATGGAAAAAGAAATGTCGTTTCAAGAATGAATGAAGTAATGGCTTGAAGGTTGGAAGATATGCTAATGGGAAGTTGAACTCTTATATGTAGATAGTTGTGAAGTACATTATGACTTGCTTTTGAGAAATGCTAGGAAATTCATTGTTACTGGAGCATAGATTGTATGTGGATTGGATGTTGGGGTTTAGAGGTGATGAGTTTGAAAAGGTAGGTTGGAACTAAATTGTAAATTTCTGTTTTAGTTATTGGATCTATAGGGTCTCACTACACGGTTCAGACTCATAGTGATCCTCCTGTGTCAGCCTCCCCAGCGCTGGGATTGCAGGCATACACCACCACGTTTGATTCTGGGACCAACATGGCATCCTGTACCAAGGATCAAGCTCAGGTCTTTGCGCTTGCCAGGCAGGCACTTGGACCGCTGGGTTGTCTCCCCAGCCCTTAAATTGTAAACTATGGTGAATTTGGACTTTGTAGATAGGGAATGGTGCTTCTGGAAGTATTTAGAAATTATATGGTCACACGCTTTTTTTTTTTTGGATCAAGACCATATCCCTGAAAGACATGTAGAAAATGATTTCTGAAGAAACTGATGATAAAATTGTTTAGAGTTGTATTAGACCATGTGACCATTGTGACATTTGGCATAGAGAAGAAAGACCAGTTTCCAGAGATAGTTGAGATGAGTTTGATAGGAATTTTGGAGGGGGAGAAAGAGGTAAAGAGTAAAGATGGATCCCATGTTTTCTGCTAAGGTTATTGGTGGTGGTAGGTATTATAGAGATATTGTAAATAAATATACAAGAAAAATAAGTTGGTTGAAAGTAGAGTTGTGAAGGAAGGTAGAATATGACTACCTTTTGTGTGTTTCTTATATCTGGTAATAATCTGTATATTTTGGATACATGTAAAATTTTTTACTATATACCAATGAGTCAAGTATTAATATCTTTATTTTATAGAAAAGGAAACATGCTAAGAGGAGTAGACTTTCTTTGTATAACTATGAAGAAAAATGACATGCATTGTTTGTAGACTTTATGTAAGTGGAGTCTAATGCTTTTCTTGTCTAAAGATTGTTTGCTTATTTTTTTTATTCAAATTTTATGTTTTCAGCCAACTTAGAGCACTACAAACAATGGCTGACAATAGTATATTAGCATCTACTACTGGGAGGACTAGTTTGGCAGATATTTCCATTTTTGATTCTAAAGTTGCTGAAACTTCCAAGGAAAACCTATTTATCAGATGTACTTCATATGCTGAAGGTAAATCTCTTATCTACTTTCTTTCTTTCTTTCTTTATTTTTCTTGTCTCTTGTTTTCTTTTATTACTTTTTTTAAACAAATATTTACTTCAAAGAGAGTACAACAATAATTGTTATGACATTAGAAGCAGTACATATTTAGAAGACCAAAATGATAGGTATTTCAAGCATTGTTTTAGTATTACACATTGCTGTCCTCAATGTAGTTGCTTAGTTCACAGATATCAGCATATAGAGTTTTTCAGGGTGAGAATTCTACTCATTAACTGATATTTTCAAAAACCTGATGGCAGATTCTTAGGATCATTGCCTTAACCATCTTGTTTATATAAATGTATGGTTTTATTCCTGCCATATTTCCTAATTTTTCTCCTTTCTCTCTTTGTTGTTTAATCCTTAAGTTCTTGCTTTCTATTTAACTGTGTTATACCTTTTAATTTTTATTTTTTCTTTTGAGTTCTTACACTAGAGAGATAATATGATATTTACACATGTGGGTCTCTCTTATCTACTTTAAAGCACTGAATTGCTTTTAATCCTAAACTAAATGACTAGCAATTTTTTTTTTTTTTACGATTTAACTCTAATAACAACTATTAAGCTAGAGTATAGATATTAAATAAATATGATGGAATCCCTTCACACTATGTAGATTTTCTTATTGTTTGGATTAATGCTTTCTAACTTTGAAAAGGATGAGGCACCTTAATATTGCTAGTACCATTTTTGTTATGAGGGAAATGTAGCTGCAAAATTGTTAAGTTAGAATTTATTCAGTCATGTCTGATTCAGTTACTCTTTCCCTGTTTTATGAATGTATCTTTTCTAAAGAATGTGCTAGTAAAGAGGAGGTCTATGCTAGATAGTACTTGATTTGGTTGGGAAGAATGCTACTGTTGGCATACCTTGCTACAACATATTTTCTCATTTTCTAAAGTAGTTTATGGCCGAATTTTTTTCTACTAAATTGGGAAGTATGCCATTTTAATTTTAGAAAATATTATGATCTCTTATAGTCAAGAGAGGATTAGAATTAGTGATTATGTTGTTAATAACTTGAGAAACATATTTAAATGTCTTAAAATTTAACAGAAGAAATGCCTCAGATTGAAACAAGAGTGGTAATGGTTCAAGAAGCTGGAAGACAAGAAGAACTTATAAAAGCTTTAAAGGTATGGAGTTTTAGTTTATAGTTAAGATCTAAAGTGCTTTTTCTTCCCTCAGTGTGTAAATAGTTTCATAGCTTTTTTAATATTATACTTAAGTCTTTTTTCCACAGACTATTAAAATAATGGAAGTCCCTGTTATAAAGCTAAGAGAAAGTTGTCCTGGAAAATCGGATGAAAAATTAATAAAAAGTGTTATTAATATGGTAGGTCAAGTATTTCATTGCTTGTGGCATGCTGCACTTTCCTGGATTGAATTAGTGCACTTTATGGTGATTGGAATTAGGCATGAGGGGTATTTTGTGCACACTGATGCTTGCAAAGAAACTACAGTTTGCCAAAAAATGTATACATATTTCAGGGAAAGAAAAGTTGCACAAATATTTTTAATACTAAATTTACTGAGACATCATGAGATTAATATAAATGACCTTTGACCTCTACAATTCCAAGAGGGGCTCGAAACGGTGGCCATAAGGTTCCAGACATTGATTAGCACAGTAAATTGCTGCTTGGGTCACTTTGCTCGTTGAGATTGCTGCACATGTATTTCCAGTTTCTTCTCTACAGGCCAGCGGTGTAGTGAGTAGTTGGTATAGTCTGACCTTCCGTAGGTTCCCCCATATGAGGTTAGCACCGTCTGCTTAAAAAACACTATCCTATTTTTCCTTTACTGAATCATGTATACATTTTTGTTGGTGTCCTCTATATATTTTATATTTAAAAAAGTTCAGGTGTTTTTTTAAACCCATAACCATGACATCTATTTTAGATAATGCCCAATTTATAAGGATTTCATTATTAAATCACATAGCATGCGCAAAATTCTGATAATTTTAATTTTTTTAGCTCCTTAATTTTATATTTAGTCTAAATTCTTACTGTATTTCTCAAATTATAAATCATAGCAATTGGTGAACATTAAAAAATTGCCCTCAGCATATAAGATATATTTAATTCCCTAATCTAGGTTTGCTAGGATTAGAAGAGCAAATACCATTTACTGGTTAATGTAACAATGGAAATTTTAATTTCACAGTTCTGAAGGCTAGAAATCTATAATAAAGGTGTCAAGAGATTTAGAATGTCTTGAGGCCTCTGTGAGCTTGACAAGTGGCCTCCTCATACGGTCTTTTTTTCTGGTTATGTTCATCTCTGGTGTTTATTTTGTGTGTGTCTGAGTTTCTCCCCCCCCCCTTTTTTAATTTATGTTTTGGTGCTACAGATTGGACCTAGGTCCTGGAGTATGCCAGTAAAGAGCTCTGCTACTGAGTTACTTCCTTCACCCTATATGTCTTACAAGGACACCATTCAGATTAGATTAGTCTCCTCATTCCATAATTTATCTTTACTTATCTCTTTAAAGGCCTGTGTCCAAATATAGTCTCATTCTCGGATCTTTCATTCTGGGTTAGGGATTCAACATAAGAGTGTTAGGGGCTTGTAATTCAGCCCAGTACAAGTCCAGTACTATTGCGAATTAAGTCCAGTACTATTTACCCATTCAGAACCTATTACCTAAATAGGTAATAGGTTCTGAATGGGTATATTACCTAAATTACAGAACCTATTACCTAAATAGGTTCTGTAATTCTGTATAAAAAGAATACAATTCTGTATTCTTTTTATACAGAATTACAGAACCTATTTAGTACTTCCATTCCATTTGGTAGAGAATAGTATAGTATAAACTGTCACTACAAGTAACTTGCCATTTTATATCCTATGTTTGCGTATTACAACTGTCTGTATACTTATTTTTTCTGCATATGTACTAAGTTGATTGTATCAATATATAGATTTGGAATATAGTTAATTTGTGCAGGGAGAATTGTATGTGTGATATTTTCGTGGGAAGAATAAAAAGAAATAGTAAACATCTTTCTAATACATCCTAGCATCAAAGTATGTATACTTAAAGTATTCACCATTCTGGGCCAGGGAGATAGCCCAGCAGTCTGCCTGGCATGTGCAAGGACCTGGGTTTGATCCCTGGTACTGCACACCATGTCAGCCCCACGCTGATCTGAGCTGGCCACTGAAACTGGGCCTGGTACACACATGTAATCCCAGCGCTATGGAGGCTGAGACAGGAGGATCACTACAAGTCTAAACTGCATAGTGAGACCCTATACCAAATAAATAAATAAATGATTTAAAAAATATTCATTCTAATTTTACAGAACTTAGTGTGCATACTAGACAAATTACAGTGACTAAATGAATAAATAATCCATAAGTTTATACTAATTTATAATAATTGTCTATAATTTGTTTTTCAATAGGATTATGGTATAGAGTTATGTACATATAAAATATAAGTAAAGATAGTTTTTCATGTGTAATGATGGTTTTATAATTTAAAATTTAAGTTTTTTTACAAATACAAAAGTATGTTAAAAATTTAAGGAATTGATTTTTGTTTCATTTAAAGAATCATGAATTAATTTGAATGGCATGTACATTATTTATCTCTAATAATCATTTCTTAAAAATCAAGGACATTAAAGTACCCTGTGTAACGATGGACTCAATGGAAGAGTTTGAAAGTTTGGATTCTCCAGAATTTGAGAATGTGTTCATAGTCACAGAGTTCCAGGATTCTGTCTTTAATGACTTACACAAGGGTGACTGTAGAATTATTGGACCACCAGTTGTGTTAAGCTGTGCACAAAAAGGAGAGGTGAGATATCTTTGCCTATAGACAATATTTCATAAGTCAGTTTATTTTGGGCAAAAAATTTATATGTTAATTTTATTTGTTCAATCTGCCAGTTGTAAAGTGCGTTTTGGTTACTTATTTGAAATTTGACCTGACAATCATGAGACTTCTTTATTGATAAACTTATAATCTGAATTTTTGCTGCATATTGAAAAATGCTAATAAATCTTTGGATTGGGATAGTTGAATGGCAAGAGGGGCAATATCGTTAGCATGAGAAAGAGGTCTTCTGTGTCTTACATTAAAGCTCATTTAAAATTGTTTTCTCGTTCAGCCTTTGCCATTTTCATGTCGCCCGTTATATTGTACAAGTATGATGAATTTAGTTTTATGCTTTACTGGCTTCAGGAAGAAAGAAGAACTAGTAAGTATTCTATTCAAGGATTTTTTTCCCCCTAGTAAAATAAATTTTAAAATTTGTTGTTTTCCTTTTGGTACCATGATTTTATTTTAAAAATATTGGCAGAAGAAATACTATGACTTTATACCTCTTGTTAAATTTGGTGAACAAATTTTTAAGAGCTTTGTAAAGAAAGAAATGCTTTGTTTAGGATTGCTGGCTTGTGAATTAGTAGAAAAACTCCTTAACTATCTGATCTTAACTATCTTGTTGAATAATATATCAGCTATACTGATTATTTGAAATATGTGTGTATACTTTTCAAATTTGTATTATGTAAGTCTAATCTTAAAAGTATTCTTACTTCCCTAAAGAAGTCATAGAAAGTTTTTCTTGGGTTCACAATATTTTGTATATTGGTATTAATAATGAGCTACTATGATTTTATGGAAGGACTTGATATGATATAAGCTGACGTTTAAAAATAAGACTATGCTAGGCATGGTGGTGCACATCTATAGTACTCAGGGCTGAGGCAGGAGGATTGCAGTAAGTTCAAGGCTACCCTGGACTACAAAGTTGAGTTCAAGGATAGCCGGAACTACATAGTGAAACCCTGTCTCAAATACATTTGTTTTCTTTTTTGCAGGGGGTACTGGGGATCAAACTCAGGACCTTGTACTTGTCAGGCAGACATTTAAGCCACTGAGCTATCTCCCTCGCCCTGAAACCCTGTCTCT
>NW_004524631.1:3553982-3573176 GCF_000260255.1 Octodon degus | reverse complement strand
GTCAGATTGGTGACATTGGTCCATCATATGGGTGGAGTTATTCGAAAAGATTTTAATTCAAAAGTTACACATTTGGTGGCAAACTGCACACAAGGAGAAAAATTCAGGGTATGTAAACACTATTCTTATGTTTTTTAAGATAGCATTATTTTGGGATGTTTTTGATAATAGCACTTGTCTGAATCTATTTCTCTTACAATTTATTGGTGGGCAGAAATTCAGATTTTGCTGAGTAAACTTAGGTTTTAAATCGTAGGAATGTGATCCCTTAGTGGTTAAGAAGGCAATAGAACTTGAACTGGGTATTAAAAGAGGTAGGATTTGAGGCTTAGTAGGTGGGTAATATTAGAGGCAGATGAATAATATTAGCAAAGGTTACACATGACCATTGATAATAAAGTGGTCAAGTAAGATGAGAGCAGATGCTTTACTCTAAGTGGTTTTTATAAGTTTTTTTATAAACTCATTCTCTGATTTAATTTGTGAAAATTATAAGCACAGGAGAAAGCACTTTTATAAGGATTGAGATCCTAGTTTAAAATTGTAGTTGAATGTCTTAGCAAGATTTTAATTTGTAATCTGTTCTTACACTCCCTTGTTATATTTATGTAGCAAATGGTAATTTTAGGGTAATCTTAAAATTACCCTAAACTTTCTGTCACATGTAAGTTTTTGGTGACTTAATCAGATATTTTCTGTAGTACTGTGCTAGTACTTACATGGCAGTAAACGTGAAGAAAAGAGAAATAGAAATTTAATAAGGATCAATTTAATAAAGATCTCTCCATTTATCTAGTGTGTCTATTTATGGTACTGGGGATTGAACCCAGGGATTGCTCAGCTGTATGTGGTTTGAGATGAGGTCTCGCTAAATTGCCCAGTCTGACCTTTAGATAGCCTTCCTCTCTCGGCCTTCTAGATAGCTTGGGTTATAGGTGGTTGCCACCATGCTCAGCAAAACATGCTGTATTTATTTAAACTAAAATATAGAAGAGTTTGGACACTCTGGGAGTTATTTTAACTTGGAAGATTGAGAGAGTTTTAATATGTCTTTGTATGTTGTTATAAAGTAGATGAGTGGTAACCTAAAAGTATGCTAAAAAGGTATATTTGTCTAGAACTACCCTGAATGCAGTTTTTTAAGATGAAAACTCATTGTAATTAATATTATTTTTAGGTTGCTGTGAGTCTGGGTACTCCAATTATGAAGCCAGACTGGATTTATAAAGCATGGGAAAGACGGAATGAACAGTAAGTATTTAGGAATTCAGTAGCTCATTTTATGAATTCAGCATATGGCTTAAAGATAAATCATGTACCAAAAAACTAAATTCATAGATAGTATAGAAAAAATATAAATTCAGTCGGTAAGCTTATATATAAAACCTAAGTTTTTTCTTTTTTTCCCTATAACCTAGGTTTTAAATACATACAAACTTGAAAGACATTTTGGTATACTTCAGGTTTTACTTTGTGAAATAAATGAGACTCATAAACATTCTAAAATTATTCAATTTAAGCTTAACACGTCTGAGTATTTGGGTTGTTTTATTTTTTATTATATTTTTGTGGTTATATTTTAATTTCTGCTTGCAGTTCATTTCCTTATTTTGCTGAACTTTCCAACCCCTTCATTTCTTACTCTGGCCTTTCATCATAATCTCAGAAAATGAAACTCCTGAAATACGTATGAAATTTTATTTTATTTTTTATTTATTTATTTTTTGCTCCGAATGCTTTCAGGGCAGGTTTGGCTGGCTTGAGTTGTGGGGATCAAACCACAGCAACCTGAGCCTGAATGCTTTGTAGAAGCAGCCACTTAAAGAACTGAACTAAGGGGCAGGCCCCCATGAAATTTTAAATACACAGCAGGCGTTGCATCTTGTAAAAGTTGCAAGTGATCACATTTTGTCAGAAGTTCCTTCAGGGATGACTTGAGAACAGTATATCAGCTTTTTTGTTGTTGGTTTTGATGGGGCTGGACACTGAACCCACTGTCTCTGGCGTGCTAAGCACGTATATGTACCCCAAGTGCCCAGATTTTGGAAGTTTTTGTGACTATTTCAGGACCAAATGTAAAACGTATTTAAGAAATGCATTATGCTAATATTTTGAGAATTACTTCAGACTTTTATGTTGATACTTGCTGATTAAGGTAAACTGGTTTTAGAAGTGTATTTCAATTTCAGGAATTTCTGTGCAGCAATTGATGATTTTAGAAATGAATTTAAAGTTCCTCCATTTCAAGATTGCATTTTAAGTTTCCTGGGATTTTCAGATGAAGAGAAAACCAGTATGGAAGAAATGACTGAAATGCAAGGTAAAATTAGCTGAAGTTTAAAGTTACGTGCATTGTACTCCTTGGGGGAGCTTAATCAGTTCCTAGGGGATATGCTTCTTTATAATTTAGGTTTTGAGATAAGTAGTTTGGCTTATTTGTGCTTGTATGCTTTGCTCTTTAGGAGGTAACTGTTTACCAGTTGGAGATGAAAGATGCACTCACCTTATAGTTGAAGAGAATATAGTAAAAGAACTTCCATTTGAACCTTCAAAGAAACTTTATGTTGTCAAGCAAGAGGCAAGTAATTCTAGAAAGTTTTTATTTTTATATTTCAGAGTTATTAAGAAGGTCTCTGACAATGTGAACTGAATTTCTAACTTAAAATATTTTTCTCCTATCCAGTGGTTCTGGGGAAGCATTCAAATGGATGCTCGCGCTGGAGAGACTATGTATTTGTATGAAAAGGTATGGTTTTTAGCATTTAGGTAGTTGAGTTGAACTTAATTGTATGAAAGTAATACTTTTCAAGGGCCAGCGAGATAGCTCAGCCAACTAAGTGCCTGCTTAGGCAAGTGCGGGGACTGATCCCTGGCACCACAGGCAGCGCTGCCCCTGCCCCTAGGCATGCTGAGCCAGTGACTGAGTCTGGGCATGGTGGCGCACAGCACTGGGGAGGCTGAAAACAGGAAGATTATTACAAGTCAAAGCTGCATAGTAGTGAAACCCTGTACAACATATGTTTAAAAAAAAAAATTTTTTTTCTATGTAGGTTTAGAAAATATTTTATAATTGGTATCTGTGTCATCTTTTATGAGATATTTAAGAGTTTCAGAATAATTAAACAATTTAATATCAACTATTATTCTTAGTCCATGTAGATTTAAGTGCAATAGTTTAGTGGGTGTTGTTATAGTCTAATATGTCATTCTGTGTTAATTCATGGTGATACTTTTATGAACAGTAACATCTCTGTTACTGTTAGAAACTTAAAACCTTAATGAAGAGATATGATTGCAAATTACTACTACATAAAATGAGGTGAGCTATAACTGAGTAGTGTACTCGCTCTTTAGAGCAGGACTGAAAAGGGCAAATGTTGAGCCAACACTAGGCTCACCAAGTAATGATGGCATATAGGTTAGAACAAGAGGTGGGAAGAGAAGGTATAAAACCTGAGAGTACATTAAAGTAGTAAGTAGTTGAGTATGACTGTAAAAAAGAGCAAGGGAAAGGCAGGTAGATAAAATTTGATAGGCAGAATCAAGTTTTTAATACATTACAGAGTCTGGAGGAAAGAAATGTTATTAAAGTGGATATTTTAATGCAGTATAGGCAAGGAAAATCTAGTCTTCATGCTTGCTGTCAGGGAAGACTAATATTCAAATGATAACAAGCTTTAATGAATATACTTCAGGTTGGGATTCAGTAATTTTAAGCAAAACATTAAAGGTGAAGTATAGATTTATTACTTGATAAAATCTAAATAGGAACCATACTGTGCTTTCTTTCGACTCTTGTTCATAATATAAAGTTTTTTAACATAAAGTTTAAAAGTGTGCTTTATGTTCAGGGAGAGAGTTCTTAAGAGTCAAGTGTTATTCAGCAAATATTTGAAAGTACTATGTTCTGTTGGGGAAAGTGACCTGAAAATGTGTGACCTCTATGCTCAGGGAGTTTATAACCTCATGGAGGACTGGAGCACACAGGTGGATATCTAGTGTTGACAGTGGTATGCAGAGAAAGTGTGAGTTACTGGGGTTAGACAGCTAGAGTGGTCTTCTGGATTATCAGAGTATAGGGTTGTAAAAATATTGTAAAAATCCAGATTTTTATCAAACTCCTATCATTTTGTTCTGTTTCTGTCTCAAAAAAAAAAAAAAAAAAGCCCATAAAAGTAAAGCTGAGCTTCTATGCTTTTGCTTATAGGCTAATACTCCTGAGCTCAAGAAATCAGTGTCCCTGCTTTCTCTACATACCCCAAACAGCAATCGCAAAAGACGTCGTTTAAAAGAGACACTTGCTCAGCTTTCAAAAGAGACAGACTTGTCACCTTTTCCTCCCCGGAAGCGACCATCGGCTGAGCATTCTCTTTCTATAGGATCACTCCTTGATATTTCCAATACTCCAGAGTCTAGCGTCAACTATGGAGGTAATTTACATTTTAAAAAATTGATCTTTAGTAGAGTGGAATAATTATTAGAATATAGAAAAATCCCTACTACAGAATTTGAAAGGCTTTGTCTTTACTTTTCTTCTTTTTGAGAAAAGATACATGAAAAAGTTATGCAGAATAATGCTTCTGTTTGATTGTTCACTTACATGCTAAGTGGTATTATAATGACTTATCATTCCTATTTTTAGGTGACTAAACTGAGATACAAAGAAGTTAAGTAACTTGGGGAGGTTTATAGCTAGAGTGTAACGGAAAAGGAATTCTTTTTTTGTATTTGCTCAGTGCTAGAGATTAAACCCATGATCTCTGTATATGTTAAAAGCTAATGCTTTACCACTGAGCTACATCTTTAGCCTCAAAAGCAAATTTTGAATACCAGCTACACAAAATCATGAGTGTTTTTAACGTGAACTATGGGGACAACAGCACCATGAAGTTAAGAGGATGAGTTCAGGGCCGGCCACATAGCTCAGCGGACTTAAAGCACCTGCTTAGGCAGAGCCAGCGTTCAGTCCCTAGTATGCTGTGCAGGCTCCGCCCCCGGAGCACGCCGAGACTGTGACTGAGACTGGGAGTGGTACTGTGTGCCTGTAATCCCAGTGCTTGGGGGACTGAAAACAGGAGAATTACTACAACTTCGATCTATGTCGTGAGACCCAGCAGATCCTGTACTAAATACAAAGAAAAAAAGGATGAGTTTAGTTTTTGCTTACTTACTACAGGCATGTTCCTACAATTAACTCTTCTTTCTTGATCGTCGGTATTTTTCTTTTTAGTCTGTAGACAAATACATTATATTTTCTAGAGTTACAAAATCCAAATCTTGGCCCTCCCATTGTACTGTCCCAGTTTTCTCTTCTTTTTCACATCAGTAGTGCTTCAAAGAATTACCTTGGTTTGCTGACTCGTTTCCTGCTTAACTATCTTTTCAAATCATTTCAATCCTGCTGCAGGCCCTACTGTGTAATATTGCTGCTGAGAATAATCCATAGCATTTAGTTTATTAACAGCTTCTCCTTCTGTTTTTTTCCCTTTGTGCTTTAGTGATATTATTTGCTTCTCTTCCCCCTTCGCTAGTTTTTCTCTCCAGCTCTGAATCTAAATGTTTTATGTTCCTTCTGAGTCATTGTTTATTCTTTCTAAATGATCTTGTTTAATGGGCTTAAATACCACTTGTAGGCTAATGGCTCCCAAGTTTGTCTTCTTCCTTATCTAGCTGCCTACTTGATATTTTCTTGAAACATGTCTGATAAGCATTCTAAGGAAATTTGAACTTTTGATTTTACTACTCAGTTATTCCTTTATCGTCCTTCATTTTTTCTGTAAAAAAATCTCAATTTCTTTTTTATTTAAATTTTTTTATAATCGTCTGTCTGTCTATTCATTTGGTACAGGGCCTCGATACACAGCGCACACTCATAGAGATCCTCCTGTCTCAGCCTTCCCAGCTTTGGGAGTATAGGTATGCACCACCATGCCTGATTTCAGTGGCCGCCTCAGTGTGGGGCCTGTACAGCATGTGGTACTGGGGATCTTACCTGGGTCCTTGTGCTTGCCAGGCAGGTGCTTAGACCACTGAACTATCTCCCCTGCCCTACAAGGTATTTCTTAATGTAACCTGGCTTTTTTTAGAACTTCACTATCTTCCTCCAAGACATAATCATCCTATTTATGTTAAGGCAGTGTTGCATTTGAATCGATGCTTCACCTTCATCTTTTACTCTTCACTTACGCTTGCCAGGCAAGTGCTTCTTCTACTGAGCCATCTCCCCAGCCCCTGTCAGTATTTTCCTAATGCTTCTTTTCTTTCCAACCACTTGCCTTGACTCAGTGCTTTATTATCTCATGGCCCAGGTCATGACAGTGGATTATTTCTTGGTTTGGCTGTCTCCAAACTGCCTCCCCCAGCTATTTTTCCAACTATTAAAAATTATTCACACCACTGCTTAAAGGTTTCTAAGATTCTTTGTTTATGACAAAATACAATCCAGTCACGCTAGTCTGATTTCTAAGTTAGGAAGGTCCTAGCTAGATCTTAAATTAGATCTTTTTAATGTAACTATTACTCTTCAATACTCCAAATTGACCTATCCAATATTCCTTAAAAACAATCTGTTTGTAATAATGTATTCTTATTCCTCTTATTCTCCAGTTCACCTCAGCTTTCTGAACTAAAACATGTTTTCAGTTCCTTTCATGAATATTTAATGAGTACCAACTCTGTACTAGGGTCTGAGAATAAAGTAGAAAATAAGAGAAGGTTATGTTCTCTTTCAGCTCACATTCTGATGAAGCAAATCAAGTAATGAAGAAGTGTTTTTAAGTACATAATTTCCTTTTTTTTTTTGTATTTAGGACAGGGTGTATAGGGTCTCACTGTGTATATCAGACTCAATGATCTTCCTGTTTACACCCTCCCAAGTGCTGGGATTACAGGTGTGCGCCACCATGCCCAGTGTCTGTCATAGTCTCAGTATGCCCCGGGGCGGGGCTGGCACCACAGGCCTGGGGATTGAACTCCCGGCCCTGTGTCTGCCTAAGCAGGCACTTTAATCTGCCAAGCTATTTGGCTGTATCTGTAATTTCTAACAGTGCTAACTACTACTTGATATAAGCAAAAAGTGAGGTGATTGGTAGGAAGAAGTTATAGAAGAGAACCTAATCTTTTTTTTGTTTTTTAATAATTTCATTGAGAAACAAATAGCAATGAGACAGTTTCAAAACCAATTAGTAGGACAGTTTCAATAATTAATACATTGCATATTGTTGTCTTCTTAGTGGTTATTCATAGTATAAGATGCAGACATGATATCCTGTTCACAAACATTATTAGAACAATCTTTCTATTCATTGAATTAAGAGAAAGTAGCTGTGTATTTATCCTATTTTGAATATAAAGATACAAAATGGTCGATCATTTGTATCCCCTTTTTTTGTTGTTGTTTAGTTTTGTCAGAGAAGGGTATTTCATTGTCATTTAAATATTGTAAGTGCGTGAATTCAACAAAATATTCCAATATAGCCCAGTAGTCCATAATAATAGTGGGTTTTCCATAGGACTGGCAATGTTGGAAGTTGTTGACTTGAGCCTTTTACAGCTCAGCATGTTAATATGGCTTTACTTTTTATACTTCATTTTTATACTTTTCTGCTGGATGGTTAAGACCAAGATAAGGCAAGACCTATGTAACAAGAAATGTAACTTTTGTATCTGACAAGGTCAGTCAAATCCCCTCAGGATTTATCCTGAAGCCCTATACCACAGTTTGTAGAACCTTTGCCAGTTTCAGCCATGTGGATGAGTCACGGCCATTGCTTGACCAACTTGCTCTCTGTGAAAGCCTGAGAGAATGTTTTCTCTCCATATGACTCTCCTTAGATACACTCTACATTATTGATCAGTTTTTTCTGTGGCCCCATAATCTCCTTGATCAGAAAATTTGGGAACAACTGAGTTAAATGATGTTACAGTACAGGTTCTCTTATGTCTTGAGTCTTCACTAACCTTGAAAGGCTAGTGCCAAAATGTTGGCTGTCCTTACAGCCCTCCTTTTTCTCTAATTTGTGGTCTGCAAACTTAGGTTAACTCTGCTGAAGAGAAGCTTATTACTATTACTATTACTATTAACCTACAGTATAGGCAGTTGAGCTTATCCTCACTATCTGTCTGAATATTAAACATCTTAGACATAACCTGGAACAGATATTTTCCATCATGTATTGATATGCTAAACTTTAAGTCCCCACAGAATATGAAGGAAGAAATTAAAAAAATAGGAATAAACAATTACATATTTTTACACAGAAATTTAGAAATCTAACCATATACAGCATTGTAGCAGGACAGTCCTGTAACTTTTTTTTGTCTCTTATTTTCATTTATTATCCCCTTTTTTAAAAAAACAAATTATTTACTTTACAGACAGTATGGCAGTGATTGGTATGACATGACAAGCAGTATTATTTAGAAGACCAAAATGACAGGCATTCCAAGCATGACCCTGGTATTACACATTGCTGTCTTCAGCTTAAGGAATTTAGTAAGTTTTCCTTGAGGCAGAAAAGACACATAAAGGTCCTGAGATACTGCAGAAATATTTGAAGAATAAGAAAGGTAGTATGCCTTAAGGTGAGAGTATTATTAGAGTGTGAGACAACAGGTTACATAGGCACTTAAAATGTACAGTAATACAAAGACATTCAGTGACTTTAAAGCAGAATGCATGATGTAGAAAAGTCAAAAATGCAGCTGGAGAAATTGAGCTTTTGGGGGAGATCTTTGGACACAGTATAATTAAATTAGATCAGTGTATCTAGATTTTTTTTCATTGAAGTGAGCTGTTATGGCAGAGCTTAGGGGTGTGGTGAAAATATAGCTTGGAATAATGGAAGTGGAGTTTCTTTGAAGTCTGCTATCTTTCAAAAGTAGTAGAAACAGCCAAGTGGCACTGAATAGTACATGTGACTGTTTTTATACAAAAATGTTTAAATTACCATTGAATAAAGTCAACATGCTGGAATTATATATCATTTTCATGTCACATATTTCATTTTTGTGTTGTATATCCCTTTTCCTATCAAAAACTTCTTAAGAGATGCTGTATATAACCAAGTATTCTGGCCATATTGACAGTAAGAAAATACATTTTATGCTGTTGTGAAAAGTTTTTTCCTTTGATGAAATACATGTATAATTGCATTCTGGGTTGGACTAGATGTTTTATATTACATTAAGATACTTTAAGTTTTAGTTAATTTTTTTTAGGTGGGTTGTGAGGGGGGTCTACCTCCCTTAGTGTATGAAAAGTTTTCCACTGTTGTACTTGTGTAATCATAGTAGTGCTGTTTTTAAACATCACATGGCACTTCTATTTTATTTTATTTAGCTTTATAAAGACCCCTATGCCTTCTATATTCTCCAAGTGGGAATATTCTACCGTATTTACTGTAGAATTAATTCAGCCAGAATCTATATACACATACATTTTTAAATATCTATACGGTTTGAGAGTATGTTGCAGACATGTAAACTATTGATTTCAAATTTTTCTAATTGTTCCACTAATGGCTTAATGTCCTATTTAGTATGAGAAAGGATTTGTGGGGGATCCTGGGATTAAATCCAGTATCATATATTCTTTTCTTTCTAGTCTTCTGTAATTGGGAACAATTGCTTATTGTTCTTTGTATCAAATGACCTTGATATGTTTGAAGCATGTAGGCCATTTATCATTAAAATGTTTTATCAGGTTGGCACCAATTTTTTTTTTTTTTTGTGGCTTATGTGAAAATTTTATTTCAAGGAAAATTTGTGTGCTGGAGATATATTTATAAGAGACTCCCCTGTGTAGTATTTGGTATTTAGGTCTGGCTTCCATTAAATCTTTCTTTTTGCCTTTCAGAAACCCCAAAGTCTTGTAGTAAGTCTTCTAAAAATTCTACCCCAGTTCCTTCAAAGCAGTCAGCCAGGTGGCAAGTTGCAAAAGAGCTTTATCAGACTGAAAGTAATTATGTAAATATATTGGCAACGATTATTCAAGTAAGTATAAATTTGGTTGTAAAGTGATTTTTAGTATAAAATCTGAAAGTTGTTTTTCCATTTTTGTTCTTTTTATACCTTTGTGAGTTTTCTTTTGAATACTATTACTAACAAAATTATATACAGATATAATTTGAACATAGGTGTTAAAAATAAAAATGTGTGATAAAATTGCTGTTAAGGAAATGTCAATTATAGTAGTACCTGTTATTTATCTCGAAATGGCACCCTTGTTACAAATGATTTTATAGACAAAAGATTGCCAACGCATGATCTTAATTGTGTGGATTGATGCAGTTTTATAATCCCAATCATTTGGGAGGCTGAGGCAAGAGAATACCAGTTTAAAAGTCGTGCTGGGGAAATTAGCAAGGGTCTGTCTCAAAGTACAAAAATAAATTAAAATGACTGGTATAGCTCAGTGGTAGACTACTTGCCTGGCATATGTAAAGCCCTGCATTCAATCTCTACCTGCCCCCCTACCCCCGTGATCTTAAAATCAAGTTTGATTCAGAATTTCACAGGTTCCTTGTCAACCTAAAACAGATTCTCCAAAGAATAATATTTGGGACTAGCAAAGCATTGCAATAAGAATATGTATGCTATAGCAAAATATAGATAAGTTAAAAGAAGTTGCAGTAAGGGAAAGCTTTTAAAGAAATATGAGGATTATATCAGATGGTTTGAAACAGTTGTTGGCTTTAGTTTTAATGAGTAGTTCAGTATATGGTTGAACAGACTGCTAGGCAGATGTCCTTATACAATTCTTTAAAGTTGTAGTGGCCTCTGTAATTTGTGGTTTTGACAGTTTTTGTGTTAGTTACTCTTGTACAGTATTGTATCTTTCCTTTATAAAAAAAAATTCTGGCTCTGTTTACTCTTCTTTGGTTAGTATTGACACAGTGACCCCATTTTGATTCTGACAACTTTCCCATTGCTAGGGTACTGCATCTGTATTTGGAAATGGTAGAAAGTTTTTCTAAAAGTGTATGTTTCAAAGTCATTGCTTAAATATTGTTTGTATTTGAAAAAAGATCATCTAAACAGTAGCAATGAAGCTTAGCAATACTGTCAGTAATGTTTTTCAGCAATCATGACATGAAATATTCAGTGGTTAATTATAAATGAGAACTCATTGCTTACCAATATCAAACTGCTCTGTGAAGTTATTTCTGAAGAAGGAATAAACTGAAATTCAAAGTTCTAAAAGATACAATAAGATATTATTTTGACATTGGTAGAAAGGATAAATTTGTTTTAGGGAATGAAGGAAGTAGTTTAAGAAAATGCCATCAGGAAAAAAATAACATGAAAAAGAATTGTTTGCTCAGTGGTAGAACTCATGCTTAGCATGCAAGGCCCTGGGTTTTATACCCAGTGTATGTGGACCCCTGGCTAATAGTAACAATTCTTCATGAAGTTTCTTACTATTTGGAGAATTTTTTAAAACTTATTCAACCCATCCTGTTCTCTATTACTGTTATTCATTTTACTCCTGTATGCAAGGAGTACTCAAAAATAAGGTGAATGTTTAAATTTTTTTAAATCCACTCAGCAATAAAGGCAACACATCTCATCAATCTTGCCACTCTGAAGCATTCTGGAAGTCCTTATTTGTGTCTTTATTTATTTAGTTTTGGTACTGGGATTGAACTCAGGACTTTGCACTTGAGGTGCTTAAACCACTGAGCTTTCCCTGCATCTCTTGAGTGTCTTTATGAAGTTTGCTAAAAAACCAACACAGTGGATGCTGCCGCCAAGTGCTATCCAATGGGATGGCCAATTCGTAAGAACATTAGTGTGTCCTCATCTACCTTGTTCACTGGATCTGACTCTTTCCCCAAAGCCAAAATTACCATAAAAGGTAAACATTTTCAGTTGATTGGGGACATTGAAGCAGCCATGATAACCAGTGCACCTAGAGACATGAAAGAGGACTTCCAGAAGTACTTCCAAATGTGGCAAGAATGATGGGATGTTTGTCTGAAGTAAAGGGGAATATTTTCAGGGAATATTTTACCGTAATACATTTTAACGTATTTTGTATTTTTGATCACACCTCTGTGAAGAACCCAGTAATACATGATCATTTTTACTTTTAGTAGTCAATTGACTTTTGAAATAGTACTTTTAAATCCATTTTAAAATGAGCACTTGTCAAGTGTGGCACATGCCAAAGTTTATGTAGCCACAATCAAAATATAGAACTTTTCTACCCCTGAAAATCTTCTTGGTTCTCCTCCTTTATATATCATGCCTTTTTTCACCCATCCACTAGTAAAGACTGATTCATCTTTTCTCTTTTACTACTTCACTGTAGTATTTGTCTTTTTTGAGAATGTCATATAAATGTAATCATGTCATACATAATCTTTTGAGACTGGTCCGTTAGCCCTTGAATCATCAGTGCGTCAAGAATATGTTCTTTTTTATTGCTGAGTAGTACAGTATTCCATCACATGGATATACTTTAGCTTATTTCTTGACTCATTAATGGACATCTGAGTTGTTTCTTGTATTGGGTGGTTATGAATAAAGCAAATATCAACATTTATGTACAGGTTTTATGTGAAACATAAATGTTTCTCTTGAGTAAATATCAGGAGAGCTGATATTGATGGATCATATAGAAAATAATGTTTGACTTAATAGGAAACTACCAAGTGTTTTTTCAAACATGCTATACAATTTTGCATGTCTGTAAGCAATGTATGGAAGTTCTAATTACTTACATCCTCACCAGTGCTTAAAAGTTTCAGTATTATTTCAGTCATTCTAAAAGGCTAAAGTTATAATGGCATGCCATGGTGACATTACTTTTCATTTTCATGATTAATGAATATGTATTGTCCTCATTTGCTATATTTTGCTTGCCTATAGAATTAACCATTTAAGTTTATTGCCTATTTTAAATTTGGATTATTTCCTTCCTGAGTTTTGAGAATTCCTTATATATTTTAGACATTAGTTCATCAGATATGTGATTGGCAAATACTTAAAGCACATAGTATGCTTTTGTGAAATATTACTTGGCCATATTGTATAGGTTTTTTTCTGTACTTTAATTCTAATCCTCACCTTATGTGAATTCACCATTGATTCTATGTTCTTCACCTTAGCAATGCTGTACAAACTTGAATATTGGGGCTTTGTAGCTAAACAATTACTTTGCCTTTCCATACAATATTTAGAATTAATTTTCTTTATCTGCAAAAAATGTAGAACTTTGATTGGCATTGTGTTAAAATGCATAGATCAACTAATAGGAGGATTGGCCATGTTGTGTTGAGCCTTTCAGTATGTGGTTGTGTCTTCATTTAACTCTGATTTCTTTTTATCTGCTTTCTGTACTTTTCAGCATATGTACATATTTTATTATACTTTATTATTTTCTGATTATAAATGATACTGCTTTTAAAATTTTATTTTCAACATGTATAATTATTTCGGTTGAAATGGACACACACATATATATTTTCAAACGTTTGTGTGTGTGTATGTACACTGCCATTGTATTGGTTCAAGTTTTTTCCTGTTTTGTTTGTTTACTTTTGCCTTTTAGATTAATACAAGCAACAACATGTATTTAGAGAGATTCTACAGTACCACATCGACTCTGTCCTAAATGAAATTTCTACAGTATGATTTTTAAAACAGTTAGTACTTATGTTAAACATATGTCTGGAAATAACTACTTATTGCTTTCTTCTTTGTAACTTCAACAAAGAAGAAATTGTAACAACTTTAATGATTTTTTTTTTCTAAAATAAACTTGTTTTAGCTTCTAAAATGATACTTCATGGATCTGTATATATATATATATATATATATACACACACACACACATACATATATATATATATATATATGTATATATATGTGTGTGTGTGTGTATACTCCTATATATACACGTATGTAAATAAATGAATTGAAAATATTAGGAGAAAAGTATATCCAAATTTAGGGAAATTATTTTCTGTTGTTGTTTTTCTCTTCAGTAACATCTCATCTCTCTTTCACCATTGTTTTATTCTATTCCCCCATCCCTCCCTTGGTCTTTGTTTTTAACAATCTACCTAAACTACTCTTTTTCTATTTAGTTATTTCAGGTACCATTGGAAGAGGAAGGACAGCGTGGTGGTCCTATCCTTGCACCAGAAGAGATTAAGACTATTTTTGGTAGCATTCCAGATATCTTTGATGTGCACACTAAGATAAAGGTAAATTTTCATGTAGTGGGTTATTTTTTTGTGCATGCTTATAGTCTTTCAGATAGTTCTGATTAAGTATGTTTTGTCCTTAAAACTTTTTACTTTTTTTTTAATCACTTGTCTCATTGTTCTATTACCTTAATATTTGTTTTATTTCTTACATTTGTATTAAGAAGTTAAGATTTTATAAATTTTTCCTATAGAGACATATGGTTCATAGTATTATTTTTTTACTTTCCAGTTGTAGTCACTCTTGGATTATGTGTTTACATCAGTTAGACTATGTAACTCTGTAAGGGAGTTGGAGATCACTTATTTCTTTATTTATATGCAGATAAATGCCTTAAGCTATATAAGACACAGCTATTCTTTTCTTAATTATATTCCTGTGAAGAAGAGTTGAGGGTTTTGGGCAGCATTACCTTTTAAAATTTTTTATTTATTTATTTATTTTTTGGTGGAACTGGGGATTGAACTCAGCCCCTTGTGCTTGCCAGGGAAGTGCTTATTCTACTGAGCCATCTCCCTAGTCCCCTTTTTTTTATTTTTGAGATAGGCATCTCATAGTCTTGCCTAGTGTTACAATTTAGATCTAGAATATCCCCCAATGTCTCATGTGTTCAGAGGTAGGACTTTTGGAAGGTGACTGGATCACATGGGTGATATAGTTCTTCAGTGGACAAATCCATTGATGAGTTCCTAGGTAAGTGTGCTGTTAGGAGGTGGGGCCTGGGTGAAAGTCCTGTGGGACCCACCTTTGGACGGTCTTTTGCTGTTGGGCACCTGCTTTCTTTTTCTGCTTCCTGAGTGCCATAATTAGGTAGCTTTCTCCACCCTGCCCTTTTGGCTTTGGGGCCAATTGAGTCCCCAAACTGAGCCATATTAAACTGTTGTCTCTAACTTGTGGGTCTCCTGTTTTGAGTCTGAGCTACAAGAAATCTGAATAAGGGAAACTTAGTTCTCTTTCCCATCTTGCAAGATGAGAGCAAAAAAACTGAGAAGCCAGACACTAGAGAGAAGATACCTGAAGCCAAGAAAGCTGCTGCCAGTGGTACTGGTAAAAAGGGTAAGGTGAAGGCAAAAAGTCCAAGAAGGGGCAGCCCCACTGGAGCCGAAATCCTGTCATAGAGGAATGAATGGGTAGATACTCCCGATCTGCCATGTGTTCCAGAAAGGTTTTGTACAAGTGAAAGTACACAGCTGCTAAATCAAAGGTTGAGAAGAAAAAGGAGAAAGTTCTTGCTAGGATCACAAAACCTGTCGGTGGGGGCAAGAATGGTGGTACCCGTGTGGTTAAGCTCAAAAAAATACCTAAATGCTACCCTACTAAAGGTACACCCCGAAAGCTTTTGAGCCACGGCAAGAAATCCTTCAGTCAGCATGTGAGGAAACTTTGAGTTAGTATCACTCCTGGCACTTGATCATCCTCACCTGGTGTCACAGAGGCAAGAAAGTGGTCTTCCTGAAGCAGTTGGCCAGTGGCTTTCTACTTGCGACTGGGCTTTTTAGCCTTCATCGTGTTGCTCTACGAAGAACACAGCAGAAATTTATCATTGCCACCTCCACAAAAATTGTTATCAGCAAAAAAGAAAAAAAAAGTGAAAATCCCAAAAACCTCACTGATGCTTACTTCAAGAATAAGCCGCTGCAGAAATCCAGACACCAGGAGGCTGAGATTATTGACACCGAAAAGAGACACCAGATTTCGAGCAGCCCAAGGTGGATCAGAAAGTGGTGGACTCACAGATTTTAGCAAAAATCAGAGCTGTTCCTCAGCTCCAGGGCTACCTGCGATCCATTTTTGCTCTGATCATAAATTCGTGTTCTAAATTTCTTACTAAGAACCTAATTAAATAACCAATACATTTTTTTAAAAAAGCTGAATAATACACAGGCTAGTCTCAAACTTCTTAGTGATCCTTTTGCTTTAGTTTCTTTAGTAGTGGGAATTAATAGGTACATATCAAACTCTTAAACTACTTATTAAGAAGTGTTTATTTTTCCTTTTTGGTGAAAGTGAAAGACAAAATCTTAGCAATTTTTTCCTTGAAACATCCCAAATTAAGGTTTATTCTACATTGTAATTAAACAATCAATTTGAATTACAGAATTTTCCCATAATTTTATTGAGAAGTAAATGGCAATGAGACAGTTTCAAATATAATTGGTAGGACAGTTTCAATAATTAACACATTGCATACATTCTTCCTAGTGGTTAATTGCTGTACAAGATGCGGACATGATATCCTTTTTACAAACACTATTAGAACAAATGCCTCTATTCCTTGAATTAAGAGAATGTAACTATATATCTATTCTAACCATTTTGAATACACAGATACAAAATGGACATTCATCTGTATCCCCTTTTTTTGTTTAGTTCTGTCATTTGAATATTATAGGTGTGTTAACTCAGCAAAATATTCTAAAAGAGTCCAGTAATCCATAATAGTATTGGGTCTTCCGCTTCACTGGCAATGTCAGAAATTGTTGACTTGAGTCCCCTACAGCTCAACATAACACCATGGCTTTATTTCTTATGCTTCATTTTTATACTTTTCTGCTGGATGGTTAAGACCAAGATAAAGCAAGACCTATGCAACAAAAGCTGTAGCTTTTGCATCTGATAAGGTCAGTGAAGTCCCCTCAGGATTTATCCTGAGACCCTGTACCTCAGATTGTAGAACCTTCATCAGTGTCAGCCATGTGGATGAGTCATGGCCATTGCTTGGCCAATGTGGTCTCTGTGAAAGCCTCACAGAATGTTTTCTCTCCATGTGACTCTCCTTAGGCACACTACATCATTGATCACTTTCCTGTTTGGCCCCATAATCTCCTTGATCAGAAAATTTGGGAAACAACTGAGTTACATGATGTTATAGTACAAGTTCTTATATGTTCTGAGTCTTAATTGACCTTGGAAGGCTAGGGCCAAAATGTTGGCTTTCCTTGCCAGCCCTCTTTTTTCTCTAATTTGTGGTCTGCAAACTTAGATTGTTAACCCTCTAGAAGAGAAGCTTATTGTTATTACCATATAACCTAGGCTGTTGAGCTTAACCTCACTATCTGCCTGAATGTCAAGCATCTTAGGCATAACATGGAGCAGGTCTTTATCATCAAGTATTGATATGTTAAACTTTAAGTCCCTACAGAATATGACAAAAAATTTAAAAAATTAAAATATATTTAAAAAATAGGAATAAAGAATTATATATGTTTACACATAAGTCCAGAAATCTAACCATATACAACATTGTTGCAAGACAGTCCTGAAACACTCCTTTTCCTGTCTCTTGCCTTCATTCACCACCCTCTTCCTTTTTAAACAATCATCTGCCTGAGAGACGCACGAAAACAACTGGCATGTCATGACAAACAGCCCATATTCCGAAGACCAGAATGACAGGCACTCCAAGCCTGAACCTACTATTACAAATTGCCATCTTCAGTGCAGTTGCTTCAGTGTATCTTCAGTGCAGTTCACAGGTGTCAGTATATATAATGAGGGTGAGAATCCTTCCAGTTAATTGCTAGATAGAAAAATCTTCTGATGATTCTCAGGATCATTGCCTTACCCATTTTGTACATATAACTGTATGGCTTGCCTCTGTCATGTTTCCTAGCTCTTCTCCTTGCTCTTTCTTCATTGGGTAGCCCTCAAGTTCTTGCTTTCCTTTTAATTGAATTATACCTTTCTATTTGTATTTCTTCTTTTGAGTTCTTATACAAGGAAAACTATACAATATTTACATGTGTGTCTGGTTTATTTCACTTATGAGTATATATGTTCAAGTGCCACCCACTTAAATATAAAGGCTTCGAGTTTATCATTTTTTATAGCTTAGTAATACACCATCT
Organism: Octodon degus; assembly: GCF_000260255.1. Taxonomy (NCBI): domain Eukaryota; kingdom Metazoa; phylum Chordata; class Mammalia; order Rodentia; family Octodontidae; genus Octodon; species Octodon degus. The sequence continues at coordinate 3,555,114 of NW_004524631.1, read as the reverse complement.
TATAAAAATATCACATCCTTTTCATCCATTGTTCAGGTGATGGACATCTTGGTTATTTCTAAGATTTGGCTATTACAAATTGTGCTGCTATAAACATAGGCACACATATATCACTATGATATGATGTTTTCAGATCCTCCAGGAAAATTCCCAGTAGATGAATAGCTGGTTTAAATGGGATTTCCAGTCCTAGTTTTCTAAGGAGTCTCCACACTGATTTCCGTAACAGTCTCATCAGTCTACATTCCCACCAGCAGTGGAGTAGGGTTCTTTTTTCCCCACAGCCTCTCCAACATTTGTTGTTGGGTGATTTCTTTATGATAGTCGTTCTTTCTGGGGTGAGATGATATCACAGTGTTGTTTTAATTTGCATTTCACTGATGGCTAGTGATGTGGAGCATTTTTTCACATATTTATTCGCTTCTTTAATTTCATCTTCTGAGAAGTGTGTGTTCATCTCAGATGCCCATTTCTGGACTGGGTCTTCAAATTTTGGGGCCCTAGTATTTTTTAGTTTTTTTTATAAATTCTAGAGAGCAGACCTTTTTCTCAGTACTTATTTGTCAAGATTTTTTCCAAATTTGTGTCTTGCCTTTTCATTTTGTTGGTAATTTCTTTTGACGTGCAAAAACTTCTCAATAAGAGGAGGTCCCAGCTGCTAATTCTTTCAAGTGTTTCTTGTGTGATTTGATTTTTGTTGATGAAGTCTTTGCCTACACCTATGTCTTCAAGAATTCCTCTTACTTTCTCTTGGAGATTTAGTGTCTTGTGTTTTAATGTTTAGATCTTTAATCCATTTTGACTTTAGCTTAGTGCGTGGTGATAGACCTGGGTCAAGTTTCAGTTTTCAGAATGGAGAGAACTGGTTTTTCCAGCACCATTTGTCAAAGAGGCTATCTTTCTTCCAGTGAGTATGTTTGGCACCTTTGTCAAAGATAAGGTGGCTGAGTGTTTCTAGAGGCTTCAGCGTCTTGTAATCTATTCCATTGATCCTCAGGTCTATTTTGATGCCAGTACCATGCTGATTTTATCACAGTAGCCTTGTAGTATAATTTCAAGTCAGAAATTGTAATGCCTCCTGCCTTGTCTTTGTTGGCCAGTACTGCCTTTACTATTCTAGGTCTTTTCTGGT
>NW_004524631.1:3550210-3553616 GCF_000260255.1 Octodon degus | reverse complement strand
GTGGAGTTTTTTGGGTCTTCCAAATAAAGTATCATGTCATCTGCAAATAATGATAATTTAACTTCTTCTTTACCTATTCTTTCTCCTTTTATTTCTCCCTCTTGTCTAATGGCTGTAGCTAACGATTCCAGAACTATATTGAAGAGAAGTGCTGATAGAGGACATCCTTGTCTTGTACCAGATCTGAGAGTAAAGCATTTCAGTTTTTCGCCATTTAGGATTATGTTACCTGTTGGGTTTTCATAAATGGCTGAGGCCATCTATTCCAATTTTCTGTAGGACTTTGAACATGAATGAGTGTTGGACTTTGTCAAAAGCCTTTGCTGCATCAATTGAGATCATCTTGTGGTTTTTAGTTTTCACTTTATTGATATAGTGTATTACATTTATAGATTTTCGAATATTGAACCAACCTTGCATGCCTGGGATGAATTCTACCTGGTCATGGTGTATGATGTTCTTGATGATTTGCTGTATTCTATTTGCTAGGATTTTATTGGGAATTTTTGCATCTTATATTCGTGAGGGAGATTGGTCTGTAGTTCTGTTTTTTAGTTGTGTCTTTCCCTGGTTTTGGTATCAGTATAGTACTTGTCTCTAGGAATGATTTTGGGAGGAATGCCTCATTTCAGTTTCACTGAAGAGTTTGAGGAGTATAGGGACTACATCTTCTGTGAATTTCTTGTAGAATTCAGCTGTGAATCCATCTGGACTTGGACTTTTCTTTGTCGGTAGTTTTTTTATTACATCTCGTATTTAATTGGCTGATATTGGGCTATTGAGAGTGGTTGTATCTTGTTGATTCAGTTGTGGTAATTTGTACCTTTCTAGGAATCTGTACATTTCTTCAGTGTCTTCTATTTTGTGAGAGTAAAGATTCTCAAAGTAGCTATTGATAATCTTCTGAATCTCCATTGGATCTGTGGTAGTTATACCTTTTCATTCCTTATTACTTGTATTTGAGTTTTTTCTTTCCTTTTTTGGAGGAGGTTACCTAGGGGCTTATCGACTTTATTTAATCTTTCAAAGAACCAGCTTTTTGTTTTGTTAATTCTTTGAACTGTTTTCTTCATTTCAGTTGAATGAATTTCTGCTCTAATCTTCATGATTTTTTCCTGTTTGGGCTCTGGGTTTGTTTTGTTCTTCCTTTTCTAGTTGTTGGAGGTGTAACATTAGGGTGTTTATTCATTCCCTTCTGTTTTCCTAATGTGTGAGTTCACAGCTATCAATTTCCCTCTGAGAACTGCTTTCATCGTATCCCATAATTCTGATAAATTGTGCTTGAATTTTCATTGAATTGTAGATATTGTTGAATTTCTTGTTTAATTTCATCTGTGATCCATTGGTTGCTCAGTAGGGTGTCATTTAATTTCCATGTATTTAGAAAGTTCTTTTCTGGTTTCTTTTGTCATTTATTTCCAGTTTCATTGCACTGTGGTCAGATAATGTGCATGGGATAATTTCTGTTTTCTTGCATATACTTAAGCATGACCTGTGGACCAGTATGTGGTCTATTTTAGAAAATGACCCGTGTGCAGCTGAGAAAAATGTGTATTCAGCTGTGTTTGGGTGGAACACTCTGTATATGTCCATCAAGTCCATTTGTTTCAAGCTCTGGTTCACTTCCTTTAATTCTTTGCTAATTTTTTGTCTGGTTGACCTATCTTTTTGGGATAACATGTTGTTAAGGTCTCTTGTTAATATTGTGGTAGTGGATATTAGATTTTTTTATGTCCATTTTGATTTACTTTATATAGTTAGGTTCTCCCGTGTTTGGTGCATACATATTTATGAGTGTTACTTCTTCCTCTTGAATATTTCCCCTCACCAGTATATAGTGGCCTTCTTTATTTCGCTTGATCATTGTTGGTTTGAAGTTGAGACTGTCTGAGAATAGGATTGCTACTCCTGCTTTTTTCTGAGGTGCTAGGGCATGTAGTATTGTGTTGCATCCTTTGACTTTCAGCCTATGAATGTCTTTATGAGTTAAATGTGTTTCTTGTATACAGCATATTGTTGGATTTTGTTTCCTTATCCACTGTGCCAGTCTATTTCTCTAAATTGGTGAATTGAATCCAATTACATTGATGGTTATAATTAAGATGTATTGACTTACGATTGACATGTTATTTACTTGTTGTTTACTCCTTTTTCTCTTGTGTTTAATTGTTTGCCCTATATAGTTTGTTGCTTCTGATGTCATTCGTGGAGTTCAGATCTGTCATCATGAAATTTTTTAGTTGTTCTTTGTCATGGAAGTATTTCACTTTTCCATCAAACTTGTGAGTTTTGCAGAGTATAGTACTCTTGCCTGGAATTTGTTTTCATAGAGGACTTGAAGTACTGTGCTCGTGCTCTTCTTGCCTTCATGGTTTGTGGAAGAGAAGTCGGCCATAATTCTGATGGGTTTTCCTTTGAATGTGATCTGCTTCTTTTCTCTAGTGGCTTTGAATATATTATTCTTGTGCTGGATTTCTGGGATCTTGACTATTATATGTCTCGGTGTGTTTTTCATTGGGTTGAGGTTCCTTGGCATTCTGTATGCTTCAGTTACCTGAATGTCAGATTGTTTCCTCATATTTGGGAAGTTTTCTACTATTACTTCTGCCCACATTTTTTTAATGTCATTTGTATTGACTCCTTCTTACTCATGGATGCCTATTAGTCTCACATTGTTCATCTTTGCATCTTTTTGCAGGTGATGAATTTTTTTCCTGTATCCTAGTTTTTGAGAGATCCTTTCTTATGTTTTCACCAGTGTCTTCAAGATCTGAAACTCTGTTTTTACTTTAACTTAAATGGTTTTGCAAGCTTTTGACTGAGATTTTAAGTTCCACTATATCTCTTTGACTCTGCTTCATGCGATCTATTTCTTTCCTCTATTGCTCATTCAAGGAATCTGTCATTTTTCTAATCTCTATTTTTTTTTTTATCAATGTCTTCTTTAGATGCAGTTATTAATTCTTTTACTGCAGTGTTTTTTTCAGATTGGGTTTCCTCCATATGTTTCTGTATTTGATTTTTTACATCAGATGCTATGAGTTCAGAGAATTCCTTTTTTATTTCAGAAAATAATTCCACTCTTGAGTTCCTCCGTACGTTTCTGCTGTTGCTTATTTTTTTTTGACGTGATTAATTCATACATTTCAGCTGAGCTAGTGTCCTCCACACTGGTTCTGTGTGGGCATTTTGTTTCCTCCATATGCTTCTTCATTTGATTCTTTACTGTAGATGCTATTAGTTCAGGGATTTCTTTTTTAATTTTCAGTCTGAATTCCTATTTGCCTTTCTGCAGTTGTTTCTTTATTTCAGCAGCTGTTGATTCATTGATTTCAGCTGTATGATTCCCAATTTGTTCTGTGTTAGTGTCCTCTGCAGTTGTTATGGGTGGGCTTGGGATCTGAGA
>NW_004524631.1:3546766-3547672 GCF_000260255.1 Octodon degus | reverse complement strand
TGTAGATAGCCAAATTTTCCAGCACCATTTGTTAAAGAGACTGTCTTTCTTCCATTAAGTGTGTTTGGCCCCTTTGTCAAAGATCAGGTGGCTGAGTGCATTCCTAGAGGCCTCTGCATCTACTAGTCTATTCCATTGATCCTCAAGTCTATTTTGTTACCAATACCATACTAATTTTATTACAGTAGCTTTGTATAATTTCAAGTCAGGAATCGTAATGCCTCCTGCTTTCTCTTTGTTGGCCAGGATTGCCTTTGCTATTTTAGGTCTTTTTTGATTCCAGATAAATTTTAGGAACATTTCTCTAAGTCTGGGAGGTATGTTGGTGGTAGTCTCATGGGAATTGCATTAAATCTATACAATAATTTTGGGAGTATGGTTATCTTCATGATGTTTGTTCTTCCTATCCAGGAGCATGGAATATCTTTCCATTTTCTGAAATCCTCTATGATCTCTTTTTTCAAAATACTGTAATTTTCCTTGAAAAGATCTTTGATTTCTTTAGTTTGATGAATTCCAAGGTATTTCATTTTCCTCGGTGCTATTGTAAAAAGTATTGTTTCCCTAATTTCACTCTTAGTGTGATTGTTATCTGTGTAGAGGAATGCTATTGACTTTTGGGTACTGACTTTATATCCTGCTGTGCTACTGAATTTGTCTATCAACTCTAGTAATTTCTTAGTGGAGTATTTTGGGTCTTCCAAATAAAGTATCATGTCATCTGAAAATAATGATAGTTTCACTTCTTCTTTACCTATTCTTTTTCTTTTTATTTCTCCCTCTTGTCTAATGGCTCTAGCTAATGATTCCAGAACTATATTGAAGAGGAGGGGTGATAGAGGACATCCTTGTCTTGTACCTGATTTGAGAGTAAAAGATTTCAGTTTTTCCCCATTGAGAATTATA
>NW_004524631.1:3544554-3546021 GCF_000260255.1 Octodon degus | reverse complement strand
TTTGCTCTTCCTTTTCTAGATGTCGAAGGTGCAGCATTAGGGTGTTTATTTGTTCCCGTTCTGTTTTCCTAATGTGTGAGTTCACAGCTCTGAATTTCCCTCTGCGAAGTGCTTTCATTTCATCCCATAAATTCCAATAAATTGTGGTTGAATTTTCATTGAATTGTAGATATTGTTGAATTTCTTGTTGAATTTCATCTGTAATTCATTGATTGCTGAGTAGGGTGTTGTTTAATTTCCATGTATTTAGCAGGTTTTTCTGGTTTCTTTTGTCATTTATTTCCAGTTTCATTGCATTGTGATCAGATAATATGCATGGGAAATTATCTGACCACAGTTTTCTTGTATATACTTAAGCATGAGCTGTGTACTAATATGTGATCTATTTTAGAAAATGATCCTTGTGCAATTGAAAAAAATGTGTATTCTGCTGTGGTTGGGTGGAACACTGTATGTCTACCAAGTCCATTTGTTCCAAGCTCTGGTTCATTTGTGCTACTTCTTTGCTAATTTTTTGTCTGGTTGATCTATCTCTTTGGGATAAGGGGGTGTTAAGGTCTCCTGTTAAGATTGTTGTATTGGATATTAGATTTTTCATGTCTATTAAAGTTTGTCTTACATAGTTGGTGCTCCTGTGTTTGGTGCATACATAGTTATGATTGTTATTTCTTCTTCTTGAATTTTTCCTCTAACTAGTATATAGTGGCCTTCTTTGTTTGATCATTTTTGGTTTGAAATTGAGACTCTCTGAGATCAAGATTGCTACCCCTGCTTTTTTCTGAAGTGCTCGAGCATGTAGTATTGTTTTCCATCATTTCACTTTCAGCCTGTGAGTTTCTTTATGAGTTAAATGTGTTTCTTGTATACAACATATTGTTGGGTTTTGTTTCCTAATCCACTGTGCCAATCTATTGCTCTTAATTGGTGAATTGAGTCCATTTACATTGATGGTTATTATTGAGATGTGTTGACTTATGATTGACATGTTATTTGAATGCTGTTTTGTAACTTTCTTCTCCTGTGTTTGTTTGTTCTGTTTAGTGGGTTTCTTCTGTTCTCATTGGTGGAATTCTTATCATTTTGGTCCCTCTCTAGAACATCTTTCCATAGTCTTTGTAGGGTTGGTTTTGCCATCATGAAATTCTTTAGTTGTTCTTTGTCATGAAAGTGTTTCACCTCTCCATCAAACTTGAAAAAGAGTTTTGAAGGGTATAGTAGTCTGAGTTGGAATTTGTTTTCATAGAGGACTTGAAGTACTTTTCTCCATGCTCTTCTTGCCTTCGTGCTTTGTGGAGAGAAGTCAGCCATAATTATGATGTATTTTCCTTTGAATGTGATCTGCTGCTTTTCTCTAGCGGCTTTCAGTATGATATTCTTGTGTTGGATTTCTGGGATCTTGACTATTGTATGTCTCGGTGTGTTTTTAATTGGGTTGAAGTTATTTGGAGTTCTGTATGCTTCGGTTAG
>NW_004524631.1:3541115-3543884 GCF_000260255.1 Octodon degus | reverse complement strand
TTTCAGCTAAGCTAGTGTCCACTGCATTTGTTCTGGTTGGGCATTGTGTTTCCTCCATATGTTTCTGCATTTGATTCTTAAGTTCAACTGCTATAAATTCAGAGTTTTCTTCTTTTTTTATTCCAGAAATTAATTCTGCTCTGAGTTCCTCTATATCTTTGTGCTGTTGTTTATTTACTTCTGACGCTATTGATTCATTTATTTCAGCTGAACTAGTGTCCTCTGCACTTGTTATGGGTGGGTTTGAAACCTTAGATTGCATTTTGCTCCTTGTCTTTATCATTTCATTTAACACTGACCTCTGACCTTTGGTGTAGAGCTTTGGTGTAGTTATGTTATCACTTAATGAAATTCAGGTACTGATATTCCAAGTTCTAGTTTATGCAGTTGTGCCTGGCTTGGGTTAGGCTACTGTGCCCAGCTCCTTACTGTTGTTGCCCTTGGAGATGGGCCTGCTGTACACCTCTGTTCCTGGATTAGCTGTGTGGTTTTGACCCTACTCTCACTGCAGGGACTTTAGCTGCAAGGTTTTACCTCAAGCCTGTATGCTGGGTCTGGAGGGGTATGAGGAGCAGGGGTGAGAGAGCCCAGAAGCTCTCCCACACACTGAACAGTGTTGTGTTTTGGTGTGTCTGCAGGACTCCCAAGAGCGCAGCAGAAGTTTTTACTCAGATGGCGGGCTGTGCTGGGTCTGGCCAGGCGGGGGAGGTCCAGGTGGGGGAGGTCCGGATAACAAGGGCAAAGGCCTCTTACATGGCGGGCCTGGGCTTGGAGCGGCGGGCGGGCGGGCAGGCGCAGGACAAAACAGAAGCTCTCCCCGACACTCGCAGGGCCTGGGGTTGGTCAGATATGGAGGGCCCAAGGCGTGGCAGAAGTTCCTCTTGTCATTTTGTATAGCACTATCTTCTGACCTTTGTTGTAGAGCTTTGGTGCAGTTATAACCTTTATTCGATTAAGAATCACCTTACCAACACCACCAAAATACTCCCTTACTTTTTCTTCAGGTGTATTTGGAGAAAGGCCACCCACAAATTTTTTTTTAACAGGCCCTTTTGTTTTCATGGCTTTGGCCCTTTTAATATCCCTCACCTTCCCATTCACTTTATGTTCTTTCTGATCCACGACCTTTTCTATGCTCAGACTCTTTAAATAGCTCAGAGCCAAAACTCCTTGACTGCCCTGTGCTAGGATCTAACTTGAGAGTACAGTCTACAATTTCACCAAATTTGGAAAAGTTGTCCTTCAGATCTTCCTTTGTCGTGTCCCAACTAAGTCCTCCTATAAAAAAAAGGGGATATAGATGAATGTCCATTTTGTATCTGTGTATTCAGAATGATTAGGATAGATATATAGTTACATACTCTCAATGAATAGAGGGATTTGTTGTAATACTGTTTGTAAATAGGATATCATGTCTGCATCTTGTACAGCAGATAATCACTAGGAAGAAGGTATGCAATGTGTTAGTTATTGAAACTGTCCTGCCAATTTGATTTGAAACTGTCTTATTGCTATTTGTCTCAATAAAATTGTGAAAAAAAACCGCAAAACATTTTCTATTCTTCCTGCTGTGCTGTCCTGCTTCAATGTGTCGTGGGGAGGCCATTGTCCTCTTGGTTCTTGCAGGTGTCGATCTTGGCGCCTTTGGACTCAGAGCTGCCGTCCTCCTGGCCTCTGGCCAGCATTCCGCCCCGGCCCTGGCTCCACCACTGGCTGCTGCCAGGGCGCCCTCCTGCTGGCCCGCCGAGCCACCCACCGCCGCTGAGAGGACCCCCAAGTAGCAGCGCAGGAATCCTGAGGCTCCTGCCTGTCCCTGGCCTGCCCCCTCGCCTCCCGCTCCTGCGGGCTCATGCTCACTCCCCAGCTATGCTAGAAAACAACAGAAAACAGGCCTACTCTGGTGGCCTCCTCGCTTTAATGGCGCCGCCACTGAAAATATATTTTTTGGAATATATTTATTCGATTAAGAATTACTGAGAAGCACAAAGAAAGTAGGGAGAAAAGTTGTTTTTTTCTGTTGGTGTTCTGCCACTGATTGTCGATCAATCTGAATTTGTATCAGTGATTTAGAGTATATACACAATGTTATATGTTTATGTGTACAAGATCATAATCTTAATTCCAGGTCATTTTTTTCGGATTCAGTGGAGCTTTGAAAAATGGACATGACCTTTTAGTTTTCTCATATGTAACATAATTCTTAAGTTGCTTCCGAAAAGTTGGATTACAAAGACTTCTAGTTTTTGTTTTTTGTTTTTTTTTTGTAACTGATTTCAGATTTTTCTCACATTTAAAAATTGTGAAGTTTATGTTCCTTTCTGTTAGGAAAGCAGTCATTCTGTTAGGTGTTTGTAAAGTCAGGAGGAAAAGATGAATGAAAAAATAGTCATATCACCTACATATCACTGAAGTTCTATTTTCTTTCTTTTTTCATGCATACAAGATGTTTTTCTTTTCAATATAGTAGCTGTCTATTGAATGCTACCACAACTGTTGAGTTCTTGCTGATGTTATTATTGGTCACATTTAACAGGTATGAAAATACTTTGCACAGAGATTACTTTCTTGAAGTCATTCATCTAGGATTTGAACCCTTGTTGTCTAACACTGTAATCTAAGGCTGAATTACTGTGCTCTCATACCCAGCAACTGAGAGACTGAGACAGGATGATAAATTCATAGCTAGCCTGGGAAGGGTAGACAAAAAAAGAAAACAAGTTCTTACTAATGTTGTCTCTCTTGCTTTCTTTTTCTTTTTTTTTTTTTTTT
>NW_004524631.1:3537752-3540395 GCF_000260255.1 Octodon degus | reverse complement strand
CATATTAGGCAAGGGCTCTTCCAATGAGCTATATGCCTAGAGCAATGTGAGTTTTGTCTATTGGTATTAATTAAAACAAGATTTGAAAATTTTTACGATGCATCAATTTTTCTAAGTTTTACTGATGTGCAATTTATAAGTATGAAAGTCACCTATTTAAAAATGATACAGTTCAGTTATTATACTTTATCATGTAGTAAACCAGTCTGTTTTAGAACATTGTCACTCTGCATCCTTAATAAGATTCTTTAATCTCATGTATAAATTCTTATATCTGTTTTCTATGAATTTCTCTTTCTGAAATTTCATGTAGCTGTATTTATGTTGCATACTGTTGCTTAGGTCAAGTTTCTTTTTAACCTGTTTTTGAGGTTCATGTATGATTTTAGCCTGTTGTTCATTCCTTTTTATGACAAAATGTTTCATTATATTCATTATACCAAATTTCTTTATTTATTGGTCTACTTGGTTGGAAAGTAATTTTATATTTTAAGTATTTTAAGAGGTTGCCAGGATTTTTCATTCCCACTAGTAGCATAGGAGATAAAGGAGGCTTCTAATTTTTTCACATTCTCATAAATACATGTTATTTGCCTCTGTGTTTTCTTTTTTAAGTTAGAACCACTCCAGTGGTGAAGTAGAACCTCTTGTAGTTTTAATTAGCACTTCCCTAATGATTAATAATGTTGAACATCATTTCATGTGCTCGCTAGCAATTTGTATATATCACCTTAGGTGAAATGTCTGATTAGATCATTTGCTTATTCTTTGATTAGGTTGTCATTTTATTGAGTTGCAAGGATTCTCCATAAATCTTGGATATGTATCCTTTTGAAATACAAAAGTTTTTAATTTTGATGAACTCCAGTTTATTTTTTTGTCACATGGACTGTGCTCTTGGTGTCATAGATGAGAAATTGTTCTTAGCCCTAAAAAAAGATATCCTATATTTTCTTCTCAGAGTTCGTTTGTTTGAAGTAAGGGTGTTATTAGCTTCATCTTTTTAATGTCAGATGGATATCTAATTTAGATTGTAATATTAGTGTAAAATAATGCATTAAATGGTAACATAAATAACACTTTTATGAAAATAACTAATTTCTAAAGTAGAAAAATAATTACCAAAAAGAATGGTGTTATTTTGTATGGTAATTTTTTTACTTTCTGGTTTAAGGGAAGACTGATTGCCGTATCTGTTTCTACAGCTAGTTTGTTGCAATGTCACAAATCATGTAGCCTCTAGGAAAATGTCAACTTATAAGAGAGGGAGGGTGAAAAATAATGTCTTAGTGTTGTACTGAAGATATTTTATATCTCATGGATCCCATTGAAAGTGTGTGCCAGACTCCTTAAGATGACACTTTAAAAACCTGTGATACGAGTTTATTGATTAATTCTACTTTAAAATTACTAATCACTTAGAATTTAAATTTAGGGCACATCATTTCCTGGCATCTGATTTTATCATCTGATTTGTGTTTTATCAGAAGGCTTTTAAATGTCTTCTAAATATTTACAAATATGTAATATTTTATAATGACTGAGGAATTTAGTAGAAAAGGATTAGCAAACTGGTTCATGGGCCAAATCTAGCCCATGCTTGCTTTGATAATCAGATTATTAGAATACAGCCACACTTAATTGTTTACAGATTTGTTTCTGCTTCTATTCTATAGGCTTTGTGTAGTTGTGACAGAAATCATGTAACTCGTTAGCCTTAAGTTGTAACACGAATCAGGTTTATAATTAATAAGAATATATTGAAATTTCGTATTTGGAAGTTACCTTGACTTGAATACAATTTGTATTTCCTTAGTTAATTTTTTTTTTTTTGTATTTTAGGGAAGGATCTACAGGGTGTTCAGGGTCTCACTACTAGATTGGACTAGTAGTGATCCGCCTGTTTACAGCCTTCTAAAGCAGGGATTACAGGCGCGCACTACCATGCCCACAGTCTCAATCGCCATCTCAGCTTGGCCCAGGGGTGGGGCCGGCAGGGCAGGCCCAGGGATTGAATCCTGACCCCTGACCCCTGCACCTGCTTGTGGGTGATTTAATCTGCTGAGCTGTTTGGCAGGCCCTCCTTAGTTAATTTTTAAGAGTTTTTTTTGGAGACGAGAAATAACTTGTTGGGACAGAGTAGAATGTTATTTTGTACATCAAATTAAATAACTTTTAAAGTACTTCTTTTCAGTGAATATCCTGGAAGTGAAAGATGTTTAAAGGGCTGTCAAATTTAATTATATAAGTTTCAATTTGTATTTTCAGGATGATCTGGAAGACCTGATTATTAATTGGGATGAGAGCAAAAGCATTGGTGATATCTTTCTTAAATATGTAAGTATTTTATTATTTTAAATTTTCAGATTAAAATAATATCAAGGACTGGCAAGAAAGAAAATTTACTTGTTTCAATGTGAGAGGTTTTTAAACTTGATGTGATTATGTTTATAAACTATTGAAATTGTTCCTGACTTCTGAAATGTGCTTTTTGTATGCAATGTAAGATCATCCTTTGAAGAACACTAACTGTTGAACAGTGCTAAGTACTTTTACTGTATATCATGATACTGTGTATCATTTATGTGACCTACATAAATGGTCAGAGATACATGACTTTTTTGAAACTTTGAGGGCTTTTTT
>NW_004524631.1:3529114-3535132 GCF_000260255.1 Octodon degus | reverse complement strand
AGTTCTTTTCAGGGACCCTGAGGATGCGAAATAATATGATAAATGTAGGGTATTTAATATTTGCAGAATAGTTCTTTTAAAATATTAAATAAATTAATTCCTTTCAGATAAACCAAGCTAAGCCGGAATGTGGACGACAAAGCCTTGTTGAACTTCTCATCCGACCAGTACAGAGGTTACCTAGTGTTGCATTACTTTTAAATGGTACTTGTCTCATGTGTTTTCATATTACTGCATATACCATCAGGGAAGTTCTTCCAAAAGTTGAAAATTTTCTTATTTGCAGAGATTTTTAGATTTCAACATTAAAAACATAAATCTTTTACACAGGAAACATCTTTATATATAATCTTGAAAAATAGTCACTGATGCTACAAAAATTTAAGCTGGCCTGAAATCCTTTTATTTTGCTATCAGTTATATTGAATAGTATCATACCTTTTTGTTTTCCCCTTAAAAAATTAACCAACAAGGAGTAAGACAAGCCATATGTCCCAAATATTTTTAGTCTTCTTTAAGTTTTTAGCTAGGTTCTGTGAACATGGTTTAATACTTTTATTTTTTGTCATATTGTTCAATGTACTCTTGAAATTATTTATTTTAGAACTTTAAATCAAAATATCAATAGAAATGAGTTTTACAGGAATTTTTATAAATTTTCCTTTGATTAAAATAATGCATATGGATTTTTTTTATATATAGTTGACTAAAGTGAATATTTCTAGGATAGTGTCAGGTTTCATTACATTTCTACAAATTAAAGTATGAAAACTAAATTATAAAGAAAAAATATCTGTAATTAAAGATTTTGATCCCTAAGTTTATAATAATACATGTAGCAGTTAATGAGTTTAATTTTGTGGCATGGTGAGGGGCAACAGTTCATAAGCCTCCTTTTCTCCCTTATATTGTATGCAGTCTCCCCACCCTAGGGCGCGTGTAACACTCAACACCATCTTGTCTTCTTGCACAGGATGAGGATGTTTACAAAGTCAGGACCCTGGCTGGGCTGCTGCTGAGTCAATAGCTTCTAAACTTCTCAGGTTGACACATGAGTGAACCACAGCAAATGCTATCCAGAAAACCTATAGTTTTTGTTTTCCTTACTTAGCTGATATCATTGAGAATTACCAAATTAAGAAATGATTTGCCCATACTTTTTTTTAATGAAGTACTGAGAATTGAATTGATGGATAATGAGCTGTATCCCCAGCCCAGGTTTTTAAAATTTATTTTGATGACTTTTATGTATATCTTAAAAATAAAAAAATCTTTGAATGTATATTTTCACTTTGAAGTACAAAGATAAGTTTTTGCTTCATGACATATGTAACTCGGCACACATACAGAAAAAAGACATAGAATCACCGAATCCTTAGTGAATTATCTTTTTAGCATTGTTGATTTTTTTTTTTTTAAAAGAGGTATATTGAAACACATTAAAAAAGATACTGCCACCATGAGCCCAACTGAAGAGCCCAAGCAGTCCTTTAAAGGCGTCATCCCAGAGCTCATGTCTTAACTGGGGAGGAGGAGTGGTTCATGTGTCTTAGCAGGGGTGGGGGGTTGGGGGGGTTGTTATTTTATTGTTGTTGTTGTTTTTTTGGCGGAACCGGGGATTGAACTCAGGCTCTTTTACTTGCCAGGGAAGCGCTTATTCCACTGAGCCATCTCACAGGCCCCTGTAGTGTTATTTTGAAGCAACAGTGAGGTAGATGCAATATCTGTATAGGATCCAAAATACTCTACAATACAAATGATCTGACTAAATGCTATGTGAAAAAAATTGTAATATGTGGGAAATCATAGAAGATGAGAAAAAATTCAGTAGCATATATTGATACCGTGACTGGCAACATTTAAATGTGCATATTAAGTAAATTATAAAAATTGAGAAAGATATACAAAGTTGGCTCCAAATTTACCTTGGTTGTAGACTTATAATTATGATGTTACAAGTAAGTATGCTGAAATACCACATTTAGTTTTTGAGACAGGATCTCACTAAATTGCTCAAACTTGTTAGTCCAAATTTATTGGTTCTCTTACCTCTGCCTCCTGAGTAGTGAGATTACAGGTATGTGGCACCATGCCCAGGCGATATCACCACTCTAAAATCGGTCCTTTTAGCGAGATGTGGCACATTCCTATACTCCCAACTCTTAGGAGACAAAGGCAGGAAGATTGAAAGTTTGAGGGTATCCTGGGCTACATGGTAAGGTCCATTCTCAAAACAAATAAATCTTTTTGCAGATTTTAGTAACAGTATGTAAATGCTTTCTAGTTTCCAAAACTGATTTTTGTTAATTTACATAGCTTCATTATAGTTTTATTAAGTACTTAGAGAAAATCATCAAATGGTACTGAGAGTAAAATTAATTTAAGAGTTTTTTGTAGGGCCTCCTAGATAGCGCAGAGGACTAAAACGCCTGCGTAAGCAGGCCCTGGGCCAGGGTTCGATCCCTGGCATGCTGTGTGCGACCCCCCCCCCCCCATGCGATGAGATGGTGACTGAGACTGGCGTACCTGTAATCCCAGTGCTTGGGAAACTGAAAATAGATCACTATGAGTCCAATCTGTGTAGTGCAATTCTGTATACTTTGTACTAAATACATTTAAATAAAGTATTTTGTGTTGCTCTATGTAAATGATTGGGTGGCTATGGGAGTTAATATGTTAAGTGTAAACTCTAGAATAACAAAATTGGCTTTTTAAGATACCGAATGCTCTGTGGCTTAGGTTGCATTATTAAATATTTTAAAGAGTTCTGAGTTAATTTGGGATAGAATTTAAAGGATCAAGGAATCTCCATGTGTTATTACAAGAGAATTGAGAACAGTGACATATTCTGAAAATTTAGTATGAGCTTAGTATAGAAAGTATTTGAGAATATTAATACGTTAGGAGAGAGCTTTATTAGGGAACTTGCTTAAAATATTTTAAAGATTAAATATTTAAAATAATCAGTTTATATCAAGATTGACAGTATTTTTAAGTTTTGGTAGGAGACCACTGTGTTGTTTTTAGTCATGGGGAAAATACTTTATTACAGATCTTAAGAAACATACAGCCGATGAAAATCCTGACAAAAGCACTTTAGAGAAAGCTATTGGATCACTAAAAGAAGTAATGACGTAAGTGTATTTTTTCAATTTTTCCTTCTTTAGAATAGTAAGGGTAGAATTGGCATGATTGTCATAAATTAGAGAAAAGTATCAATAGCTAACTTTTGTAGAATAATATTTAAGCTACTTTAAAATTTTTAATGTATTTATTTATTTGCTACATAGCTTGGACTTGTAGTGATCCTCCTGTCTCAAATTCCCCAGGGCTGGGATTACAGGCATGCACTACCATGTCCGTATACTTTTCTAGTAGTGTACTTATAGATAAATATTGTTAGTATGCATTCCTTAATCAAAATATTTGTTTCAGAAATTATTAAATTATTCCATACTGAAAGCAATAATGATTTAGAAACTTGATAATGTTAATTGCATAGAGATACTTTCTTTACATTTTTCCCATTGTAGCTTATTTTTATCTTTGTATTAATATAAAATATAACTTGGGAATTTGACCTTGGTGAAATGTAAGGCTTATTTTTCTTCTCTTAACTTTGTTTCTTATCTAGAATTTACGAATTGAATTGACAAAATTGATTGGAGATGTATTAAAAGTACAGAATGAAATTGATTTGGAGAGTGTGGTAATTAAACTTAGGTTGTTGACTATGAGTCTAACTTTAAAAACATAGGTCTGATCTTTTCTAAAATGGGTAGAAAACTGTTACCATTAACTGTTTTGCCTCATGGAAATCACCTAAACTTTTTGTTTGAGATATTTAAATAATTTCTGAGCTTTCATGAAGCCCTTCAGTATGCAATCATACTTTAAAATATTTGCAGTAGAGACTTTGACAGAAGCTTAAGTAGCTCTAGAAAGAAGAACCAGCAGGATCTTTTCTTTTTTATTCTACTGTTTGGGAGAATAGTGAATAAATCAATAGCAGTTTCTCTTGCTGTTGTATCAATACTTTCTTTTCTTACTGTATTATTGATTTGGTTTATCAGCCAGTCTCTGTGTTTTGGATTTGTTATCCTTGACACAGGATAATAATTTTAAGGTTGTGATGATGATGATTTTCTTTTTTGTCTTGCTTAAAGCTAGGAAGTAAACAATTATTTTCACATGTTTTTACAAAACAAAAGAGCTACAAATCTGTTACCTGCCTGATATACCTGTTTACTCTTAACAATTAACTTACATTGTTATTTACATACATTTCAGTAAGCAAAAATGGCGAGGTAATTATTTACTATTACTAATAGGATTATGAAAGGCTGGGGAGATAGTTCAGCGGTTTTAAGTGCCTGCCTGGCAAGCTCCAGGACACAGGTTCGATCCCTGGTACCACATGCCTTGCCACTCTAGAATGCCAGGCGCACTGTGCCGGCCACTGAAACCACATGTGGTGGCACACACCTGTAATTGCAGCACTAGGGAGGCTGAGACAGGAGAATCACTGCAAGTCTGAGCTTCATAGCAAGACCCTGTACTAAATAAAAAGATAAAAAAAAAATTTTTTTTTGTTTTGTAATTTAGGACAGGGTCTACAGGGTCTCACTACATAGATCTGACTTGTAGTGATCCGCCTGTGTTCAGCCTCCCAAGAGCTGGGATTACAGGCATGGGCCACCACTCCCAGTCTCAATTGCTGCCTCAGCATGCCCTGGGGGGCGGAGCCAGCTCAGCACACTGAGGATCGAACCCCTGGCCGCTGCGACTGCCTAAGCAGGCACTTTAATCCACCGAGCTATTTGGCCCTAAAAAAACGTTTTTCAAAAAGTAAGATTGTGATAGTGAATATACTGATCATTTGATTACTTGCCTCTATAGTAGTGTCAGTCTGATGAATCAGTAAGGTGGGTCTTTCTCTTTCAAAATTAGTTTTTGAGTATCTTGAGAATTCATAGATATTTTCAATATATCATTTTAAGTGCCTTGTTCGTGGTAGGTTTTCATTGTTGATTTCTGATGATTTGTAAGCCTTGTAGAACTTGACCAGCTCTAAATTCTTATGGTTGGTTAAAATAACCAAAATATAGTAGGTAAAGAAAATAATGATACAGCATCAATTTACTAGTTCTTGCCATTTAAGTAAATCCTTCAAAACCTCCATAATTCAGTCTTGTTAACACTAGTACACATACTTAATTTCTAAATCTTAATTTGTTATACAGACAAGTTTTTTAGTAACTTAAATATATATGTATTAACAGATGCAGATATATATCTGTTAATATATATAGGATGTATTTGTAGATACAGATATATCTAAGTTTAAAGTTGGCATACATGAAACACTGTGAAGCTGAAGCCATCACCGCAGTGTAGCTAGGGAAGGTTTGCATCATGCCTCGGTATTATTCATGCCCGACGGTTATCTGTCTCTGCGTTGGCCTGTCCTGCACAGCCTAAGGCAGCCATTGGGATGGTTCTGTTACTCTAATATGCATTCTATGATCTTACCTACATGGAGTTGGATAGTATGTTCTCTTTTACCTATCCTTTTTTACTCATATTTATTTTGAGAATAGTCTTTATTAATGCTTAATAATTCATTCTCTGTTACGTTCCGTTCTATGTCACTATCCATTCTGGTGTTGATACATATTTTGATTCTTGTTTCTGGGTATTAAGTACAAAAACAGCTGCTGTGAACATTTATTAGTCTACACGGACAGGTGCTTTCATTTCTTTTAGATAACTTGCTAATAGTAGAAATGTGTTCTTTTATCATGTATATTACAAACTAAACAACATGTGGTTTACTTACTACTTTATGTAATCTTATGCCCCTTAAAAAATACTCAGTAGGGGGCTGGAGAGATGGCTCAGTGGTCTAAAGCACCTACTTAGAACAAGCTTGGCAAAGCATTGGGGACCGCGGTTCAATCCCCCAGCACCACATGCCAGCCAGCCCGCCCCCTGGTGGGCTGAGCTGGCCACACACAC
>NW_004524631.1:3515387-3529014 GCF_000260255.1 Octodon degus | reverse complement strand
CTGGTGGGCTGAGCTGGCCACACACACCTCTCTCTCTCTCTCTCTCTCTCTCTCTCTCTCTCTCTCTCTCTCTCTCAAATAAAAAATACTCAGTAGAAAGGGGAGCAAGGATATATTTGTTTAATGTTCTTAATTCTTTTGTTTGGATTGTCATTTTTTTGCTTCAGTAGTGCTTAGGTTTTTCTTTTTCTCAACTGTTTTAATGCCCTCTGTGGTTTGTTTTGATGGTTTTGTTCTGTTGTTATTTTGTGTTTCCTTATTCCAGGTTAATACGTTTTCAAGTATCAGGCATTTTTTACCCTTCATCCTTCAAGTATTTTGTTTTCTGTTTTGCCTGCCCTTTCTCTTTAGGGACACAAAAAGTTCATTTGTATTTGGCCTCTTGATTTTGTTCCATAGCTTACTAATGCTTTGCCAATTTTATTTCTTTAAATTTTTATTTCTCTATTTATTTTTCCTTTTCGGTACTAAGAATTGAGCTCACAACCTCACACTTTTCCAATTTTATTGTTTAATATTTTAGAGTTTTTCTTGCTGTCTTCAATTTTATTAATTTTTTCTGTACTATCTAATCTGTTATTCTTATTCAGGAAATAACGGTGTTTCATCTAAAACAGTATAGCTTACATCTTTAGAAGCTGGGTTGGGACTTTAGAAAACATATACTATCTTCCATCTTTTTGCTTGTTATATTTCTTTCCTTATTTGAACCTGTGAATTGTGCACAGCAACTTTAAATTGTTGACTAATCCTCTCCTCAGTGTCAGTTTCAGTTTTCCCCCTCATCCTGAGTCCTATTTTCTTGCTTCTACGTGGCTTGTGTTGCTCTATTGGACTCTGGATATTAGTTTTACTTGTTGAATGACAGATATTTCCATAATGCTGTAAATGTTCTTAAGATTTTTTTTTTTGTTCTGGGATGCAGTTCAGTACAGTTTCAACTTGCCCTGTGTTGCTTTTAAACTCTGTTAGAGAAGTGTAAGAACAACCTTTCATTTAGAATTAATTTTCCTTGATGATGCATGACCCTTCTTAGTATTCTCTCTTGCTTTTTCACTTGCATTGATTAGTGCACTCTGGCTGACAGCACTGTTCTGTGCTGTGTCAGCACTGAGCACTGTTGCCTCTCATCGTTTTGGATGGTTCTCCAATCTCAGTTTCCTTATGGACAGGAACTGACGCCTGCTCAGCTGTGTATAGAGTGAGTCAATCTGCAGCTCTATGAAGATTTTTCTGTGCGCAGTTCTCAGATTTTTGGTAATCAAGCCCCTTTTCCTGACAGGACTCCCCAGCTTTTCTTCTTTTGCTTACTGATGTAGCAGGGCAGGCCCTGTGCTTTCTACTAAATGGGAAGAAGTTTTCTCTCGATTGAGGGCAAAGGTAGTTGTGCTTGCCTTCTAGCGTGCACTATCTTAACTTTCTTGATATTTTTACTTTTTTTATTATTTCAGACAGAAGAGTAAACCTGCTACCTTTAATTTTTTCTTGTCTAGACTCTGTAGCCTTCATTTCTGTGTTCATGAAGTGGTTAATATGTGACTTGGGAAGACTTGCATAAAACCTGAAGTGAACTTCCATGTAGAATTTCAGATTTCAAATCTTTAACCTGAAGATTTGGGCAGGTTTGGAAAGTGTAGTGACTATAGTAAGATATATGCGAGTAAAACGCACTTTTCTGATAGATTCCATAGAATATTTTCTAATGTGGGATACTTTAAAGGAATGTTTTAACAGATGTATTTACTAAAATTAAGATCCATTCACATGAGGATTTTTTGTGTGGGAAATGAGCTGTATATGTATGCTGCTTTCATCTTCTAAAATAACTTCATTAATTTTTCAGGCATATCAATGAGGATAAAAGAAAAACAGAAGCACAAAAGCAAATTTTTGATGTTGTTTATGAAGTAGATGGATGCCCGGTAAGAACTTTTTGATGATTGTCGTTTTCTTTTTCTTGTTAATGAGGTTTTTAATACACTTAACATAAAATCTTGGCATTTTTAAATCTTTTTTAAAATCGTTGCTTATTAAAAAAATTATTTGATACACGTGATCTCTTAGTGTTTTCAATCTCTACAGGCTAATCTTTTATCTTCCCACCGAAGTTTGGTGCAACGAGTTGAAACTGTTTCTCTAAGTGAGCACCCCTGTGACAGAGGAGAACAAGTTACTCTCTTTCTCTTCAATGACTGCCTTGAGGTAAAGTTGTACTTCACATAGTAAAGTAAAGCTGTTGTCTTCTGTGACTTGCTGGAACATTTAAAAGCAGGTTTGATTAAAGTGGAAAATTCAACCTAAATAATCCGTGTTTTTAAAAACTCAGGCCAATTGTTGATTTAATACAGTATAATGCTTTTACAGGTCTAAATTTCCATGACTTCATATTCAAGTCAAAGTTAAAATTTATTTTTATGCAAATAAAGGCCTAGGTCAAGAGTTTGGGGAGCTTCATATTTCTGTGTATTTTTATTGAATATTTGCAAAATAATTGTGAATTCCTCTTTGAACTTTGAGATTTTTCCAGTAGATAGGAAGTCAGCATTTTATTGAACATATTCATAACTTGATAACTTACTATTGTGAATTTCTCTGGTTTTTTATTTTTCATTAAATGAGCAGATTTTACAGTAAATGTATGGTCAGTATGTCAGATAGGGTGCAATTAATCTAATTCTAAAATTCTCATCCATTCAAGTTAAATTTTTCTTATAAACCCCTACAATTTTGAATTAAGTTGATGTGCTCTTTTTTTTCTTATTCTTTGGGCATATATTTTCATACAACTAAACAGTCTGCTAGATAAAAAGGAGTACATTTTTCTTCATCTTAGAAGAGATAAATGTTCTTTTTTGATAAAGCAGACATAACAGGACTCATTTGACACTTCTGTTACTGGGTAACTTTCTCTTGCCTTCATCAAAGTGATTGGTAGTTTTCCTTTTTCTTTTAAAGTCTGTGCTCCTTCGTTTTGTCCTGTTTCATTTTATTTCTCTTGAAGTTTTGCCCTCTGCTATCATGTACATTGTTTTGTAAAGTATGAAATACAACGGAATCTTGTATTTTAGAGAACAAGTCATGCAAACAGCAGTTACAGGTGTAGTAAAGTATATATCAAAAATTGGTTTGTGTTAAATGTAGTTTTTTATTATGTGGTTAATTAAAAATAATATTTTTCATTTGGTCAGTTATTTACAAAAATCACAAAAATAATGATCATAAATTCAAGGCTAGAACAAGAGCTGTCTACACATTGCGACCTGCCTGGGCAGAGGAACACAGTACACAATTGACTGTAGTCTGAATTGAGAAAGCCATGAGGCAGGTAATTGTGGACTCTCTTTCCCTAAAAAGAATATTAGCCTGTCCTGCTTTTGGGAATAGAGAGTAGGCAAAGGGGGCAGTCAATTTCAATTGTATTTTACCTAAATTCACATCATCATGGCCTTTGACCAGTCTCTGTACATCTGTTTATGTGCTTCTCTTAAGGCATTTTTAGGTTTCTTTCTGTCGAAGTCCATAGGTGAATTGGCTCCATTTACGTATTTATTATATTAGGCTATCTGATCTTCCTTGCCAATCCAGTCTGATTTTATCTTCTAGTTCCTGGTGGAGCAGTGACTTAATTTTAATCTTATACTACCTTCCAAGTCTCTGTAATTGGCTCATTGATTTCGCTTATACTTTAATCTCTGTGGTTGGTCATCTCCTGTACTTTCAGTGTCCCTGGCCTCACGTTTTCTTCACTGCCTACTGACTTTTTGTTCTCTCTTTTAACTTCTGAGTCTCAGAATCATTTCAACAGAAACTGCTTGAAATTTGGATATCAAAATTCAAGGTCTTAAGTAACTTTTTTTTTTTTTTTTTTGTATTTTAGGGAGGGGTCTACAGGGTGTTCATGGTATTGCTACTAGGTTATATTGGTAGTGATCTGCCTGTTTACAGCCTCCAAAGCACTGGGATTTAAATTCTTTAATTTGCTTTTTTTTTATGTTTTTAGTACAGGGTCTATAGGGTTTCACTACACAGATCAGGTTTATAGTGATCCTTCTGTTTTCAGCTTCTCAAGCCCCTCTCAGTTGCCGTCTCAGTGCAACGTGGGGGCAGGTCCAGCAAGGCATGCCAGGGGTCAAATCTTTAATTTGCTTAAGAAAAATGAAACAGCAAATTTGAGATAAAATGATAACTTCCTTAACCTAAAACCTACAACAAGCATCATACTAAGTTATACAAGTTAGAAATAGTCTGTGTGATTATAATTTATGTTGTATTCTCTTTAATATAACAGGTAATATTTTACTTATGCTTAATTGATTTTAGATTTAAGGTTATTTTTTCCTATTTATATTTTATATGCTTTGAATTTTTATTCCTTTATTTGCTAAAATTTGTGTCATCAGTACTAATTTTTTTTTTTTTTTTTGAAATGCTTTAAAATCTTTATTTGGCTTAGCCTAATTTAAAAGAATATTCACATATTACAGTGAAAATAATTATTTTAAGTTGCTATTGTGTATTTTCAATACACTTAGGTAAATGAACTTTTAGCAATTAACATGTAGTATAGATATGCTTATATTTCTGCGACAATGTAAATGATATACTGACTAGCTTTTCCTGTTATTAACCTTAACACAGAGTAGTACATTTTGAGTTTTACTGTCTCATGTTCATGATGATGATAAATCAATCTCAGTTCTAGTAATTGATTCTAAATTCATTTTATATGAGTATCATTCGATGAAATCTGTTGTTATACTACAGTTTTTTTAAAAAAGGGCAACAAACTAGGCTTTCAAGGAAATAAAAACAAAAATAAAAAGGCCTTACAAAGTTCGTAAAACCTCATTATATTGTGAATCCCTGGTTCTTGTTTCGGCTTTGCTCTTGTCTTCTCCAGTGTTGCCTTACCCAGCACTGTCTTTTGTGTGAGCACCCAGCCCGAGTAGGTGTAGCCTCAGTGCCTCCTTGAACCTCGTAATTGGCAACATTAGTGTTTAATGTATTTTCAATTCTTTATGTTTGTTTTCTTCTGTTGTATATAAATAATAATAATGAGAGCAGGAATTGCTTATTTACTCTTATTTACTCTTTGTTTTACCAATCATTTCAGAGGACCCCAAAATATTTTAGTTAAGTTAAACTCTGTTATCCTTTGAACTTAAGGCAGGTCACAGAACAGCTCTTTGCTTTTCCGGAACTTGGGCTTTTTTATTCAAGGAACCTAATCCTTTGATATTAATGCTTCTCCCAATGCTTGTAGTTCTTTTACACTGTTAGGACTTCGTACACATTGTGTCCTTTGGCTTGCTTTTCTGACTTTAGAACTCTTCTACGTGAGCACGAGCATTTCTGCTGTACTGGTATGGTTTTGCTCACAGAGTAGCTATACCTGTGAAGTGACTAATACTGAAATAAGTTGTGTATACATTTATATAATTAGATCTGTATTTGGAGTTTGTTTTTAGTCATATTCCTGATGACTTTTTCATCTTCTATAAACAGATAGCAAGAAAACGCCACAAAGTTATTGGCACTTTTAGAAGTTCACCTGGCCATACTCGACCCCCGGCTTCTCTTAAGCATATTCATCTAATGCCCCTTTCTCAGATTAAGAAGGTGCTGGATATAAGAGAGACAGAAGGTATGCTTATTATACAAATTATTGGCTAAATAAAAATAGTTTATATTCATTGATGATGTAATTATTCCCTTATGGTTGGTTTTTAAACTGATGAGTTACCTGTAAGTATAATTAGTTAGTCTGGTAAAAGTACTATAATTGTGTTTGTGCCTCTGTCCTGTTTTTCTGTCTAGAAACATACTTGAGTTGTTTTGGATTTTTTTCGAATGAAAATGGCTACCTCATCCAGTAGGATGTGCTTATTCTCTAAGAATTAAAGATTTTTATTTCATTTTTTTCAAGAGAATAAAAAATAATTTTAAAAAATCTATTATAAGTGATGCAGAATTTCACCAAACAAGATGATAGGAATTCAGCAATAATTGTTATATTGCCTATTGTCTTCAAATTAGTAGTTCAGATTGCCAGATAGAACCATGGCAGACTGGTCCAAAAAGTTAAAAGAAGAAAAAAAATTCAAGCATTAACTGTTCTTTCAATAGAACAGTAGAAATCAGCAGTATAATTATCCAAGTGATCCTGTGTATGTACATGTACATTAAAATAGGGCTTGAGCCTTATTCCCACATCACAACTTTTGTTTTTAGAATCCTAAAGAAATTACTGATTTATTACCTATATTTTACAGCATAATACCTTTCCTATTACCAGTGGCTGTGTTTTTGTTTGTTTTGCTTTTTGTCTTTTTGAGACAGTGTTTTACTGTGCAGGTCAGGCTAGCTTTGATCTCACTTTATACCCCAGGTGGTCTCAAATTGACAGTATTTCTCCTGTCTCAGCCTTTAGAGTGTTGGGATTACAGGAGTGCAGCACCCCAGGCCATATTTAAGATAACGATTAGGAATAGGCATATGTGAAATGAATATACCCAAAGCAACTGGTAGACTTGACATAAGGTCACATATAATTAGTTAGCTTTCTATTATTGTTACAGAATGCCTGAGAGAATCAGCCTACAGAGAGGAGAGTTTTATTTTGGTCTATAGTTTTGGAGGTTTCTCTCCAAGACCTATTGTCCCCACTGGCTTTGGGTTCGAGGCAGCACATCCTGGTGGAGAGCATGTTGTGGACTGGACTATTCATCTTATGGCTGGAGCATCATAGGAGAAAGGAAGACCAGGGTTCCACTTTCTCCTTTAAGAACATGTTTGTATTGATTTTAAACTTCTGTAACCTAGCTGGGTATGGTGGCGCGTAACTGCAATCCCAGCACTCAGGAGGTTGAAACAGGGGGATCACCAACTGATTGAGGCCAGGATTTTGCCTACAAAATGAGTTCAAAGCTAGCTAGAGTTAAAAGTAAAGCCCTGTCTCGGTGAAATAAACAAAACCAAACTAATGAAAAAAACAAAAAAATGACACATACACACAAAGAAAGAAAAAGACTCCCTAAGCCCACCTCTTACAGTTTCCACCACCTCTGAATTGAGCTGGCGGCATAGTAGCATAGGGGGACACCCCATACCCATAAAGTGTTGCTGCATACAAGGAAAGCTTGTTCTCTTAACTTTAGTAGTGTCCAAGAGCATTCTCTGAGGGCCTGAGATTCCCACCTATGGGTGTGAATGGTGTTACCTGTTTAATTGGCATCTGATAATGTGTGTTTATGGCCATAGTTTGGATTACAGGCATATATAAATTTTATAATGTAAGCTTTTTTCATTATTGGTTCCTTTAATAATAGAAGGTATGAGAGTTTGTGAGAAATGATTCTTAAAACAAAAATGTGAGCAGCAGCTTGCATTGCTGTTTTTACTTGATTGTCATCAAAATGTGGTATACTTACTTAAATAACCTACATTTTGGGAGATTTTCATTATGAAACAATTTGTTTTAACATTTCAGTCATAAAACATTTAAATGATAGTTTTAACATTTGGGTATTTAGTAGTAAGTAGGTTTTTACTGAATTATACTAGTATTTTAGTTAGAAACTTAAATTGCAGAATTTTAAGAAGTGATATCTAATTTTTTCTTAAACTTCATATAAAATGTTAAATGGCATAAAAAATACTGCTTACTTAATATTCTAAAGTTATTGTTTTCCTATATATTATTGTTCCTTTCAGTGCTTCAGTTTTTATGGTGAGGTTCTTCATTTAGTTGAAAAAAGAGAGGACAGATAGGGTAGAGAAGAGATAATTTCGTGGGCATTTTGGTGCACTGAGGAATCTAAATTTAGAAATCTCTAAAGCATATAAACATTTACTCTGGTTGAACCTAGATTGCCGTAATGCTTTTGCCTTGCTTGTGAGGCCACCAACAGAGCAGGAAAACGTGCTGCTCAGTTTCCAGATGACATCAGATGATCTTCCAAAGGACAGCTGGCTGAAGATGCTGTGCCGACACGTAGCCAACACCATTTGTAAAGCAGATGCGGTAAGCTCTTAAATCGGTGCTCTAATGAAAATTTAAATTTCATGGCAGGACGCTTAGACCTGTACATTTCTGAATTGTGTTATAAATATACAATTATGGATGTAGGAGAATTTCAGTTTAGTATATATGCAGAAAAATTAGTTGTGGGTATATGCACTAGTTTAAGTTATTTGGAAAGATATAAGAAGTTTGGGTACATGAAATATTGAGTCCTTGCTTAGCAACAAGCCCTCATAGCCTTCTAGCTCTTAAGGTTCTGATTTAGTGAAGTTTGGGGCTTGTAAGCCGCAGTGTCCTTTTATGCAAAAATTTAACCCATTTACATTTAAGGTAATTATGGAAAGGTAAGGTTTTATTTACTACAGCCATTTTTATCATTTGTTTTTTAAGTTTATTATAGTTGTTTTCTTTCACACTCTTACTATCAACTTTCATAAGTGATTTACGCCAGCAGTGTGCTTCCTGATTTGAGTTTGTAGATCGTAGGTTTTTCCTGTGGTTGCCATTAGAATTAATAAAAACATCTTTTGCTTATAATGAGCTATTTTGAAAGATAGCAATTTGACATGATAATGATGGTAATAAAAGGAACAAATAAAAGAATATACAATACTAATAAAAAAACTCCACTTGGACTTCATTCCTTCCTACAGTCTTGTATTTTAGGGAAGGGGGTTTCACTGTGTAGATTGGACTCATAGTGATCCGCCTGTTTACAGCCTCCCAAGAACTGGTACAGGCATACTACCATGTCTAGTCTCAATTGCCATTTCAGCACGCCCTGGGGGCTGGGCCAGCATGGCAGGCCTAGGGATTGAACCCTGGCTCCTGCGCCTGCTTGCAGGTGCTTTAATCCGCTGAGCTATTTGGCCAGCCCTCCTTCCTACAGTGTATTTTAGTACACGATTTTTACAGGGTCTCACTACACAGATCAGACTCATAGTGGTCCTTCTGCCCCTCAGGCACTAAATTACGGGTGTGCGCCACCACGCCCAGTCTTAAGTCATGTCTCAGTGCATAGAGAGAAGCAGGGCTGGCTCGGCATGCCAGGGATTGAACCCCAGTCCCTGCGTTTGCCTAAGCAAGCACTTTAGTCCACTGAGCTATCTGGCCAGCCCTCCACGTCTTGAATTTTTGATGTCTATATTACCTACATCTTAGCATATTAATGTAAGTTATTGCTGTCTTTTTTTTATATTTTAGTCTTCATACTAAGGATGTTTACATATCATATTTACAATATTGTATGAGCATTCTGAATTTGTCTTAATTTGTGTTCTTACTCCTTTTACTATTTCTTGCAGGGCAGTTGTGAAAATAAATTTCTTCAGTTTTTGTTTTTCATTGAATGGTTTTGTCTCTCCTTTACTTCTAAAGGACAGTTTTGCTAAGTACAGTATACTGGATGGCAGTATTTTCCCTCAGTTACACCACTGTTCTGGCCTGTCAGGTTTTTTGCTAAAAATTGTGCTGTCAGGCAGATTGGAACATCTTTATGTGATATTTCTTTCTCTTTTTTTCTCTTTCTCTCAATCACTTTCCTTTTTTTTTTTTTTTTTTTCTTTGTTTCTTCTTTTTTTTTTCATTTTTTTAGCCTTAAGAATTTCTGTTATTTACCTTTGAGAATTTTACTGTATCCTGGGGTAGACTTGATTGAATTAAATCTAACCTTTGACCTTTTTTACAGCTGAATATTTGTTTCTTAGGTTTGGGACATTTTCTGTTACTATTTATTTGGGTACTCTTTCTGTACCAATGGTGGTAGAAGTTCTCAAACCCAGTAACTCAAATAAATATTCTACTCTTTTAATGGTGTCCTACCATTCTTGCAGGCATTCTTTTTGTTTTCCTCCTCTGACTGTATATTTTCAGATAGCCTATCTGCATTTATTCCTTTTTTCCTTTTGATTTATCTTAATTGATGCTTTCTGTCATATTTTCAGTTTTGTACAGTGTATTTTTCAGCTAGAGAATTTCTGTTTGAATTTCTCATTAGTAGCTTTCATCTCTCTATTGGAGTTGTCTGTACGAATGTTTATAGTCTTTTCTCTGTTTTGAAGCTTAATTGAATTTCCTAAAATGTAAAGCTATCTTGGACTTCCTAGCATAGTGGTTTCTATCTGTTCATAGTGGTTGCTGTCTGTACTTTCTGGGACCTTATTTGGACTGTTAGATGAAGTCTTTTGATTCTTTGTGTGCAACATCACTTGAGCACTGAAGGCTTAGGTATTTATTCCAGTCTTTGTATGTGGGCTTTGTGTCTGTTTCTCCAGAAATTTTAGGTAGGCTGCTGTGTTCTGTGATCCTATAGTCATTTCTGTTATTTTGGGACTAGGTGATACCCTATGTCCATGTTTGCTGTGAGTGTGCTTTTGGGGTGTTGTCACTGTTTGTAAAAAAGGTTGAGCCAAATCCAAATTTGTTTCAAATCTGCAGTGGTATGGTGGTCATTATGAAATAGGAATACCTAAAAAGGATAGTTCATCCCTGAAGTCTCTCTCTGGGGCTGTGGTAGGCCCAGAAGTCAGTCCACAGTCATAATGGCCTGAGTTTGGTTACTATAGGCATGTCATATCCTTAGCTCACAACTAACACAGCACTAGTGTAGGAGCAAGGCCCACGCTACCATGGGCTGCCTTCTTCTGAAGTACACATGGGCCCATAGATTGCTGCAGGCAGGTTTAGGTGATGCTGACTGGACTAGAAATCCTGTAGCCTGGGACCACAAATCTCTGCCTGGCAGTAGAACTGTTCTAGTGACTGTCCATGGACGCAGGCCTGGGAATGGATACTGTATGTGTTGGCTTTCCTTTTGCTGGGACAAAGTACACACAACTTAAAGGGGGAAAAGTGTTTGTTTGGCTTACAGTTTCAGTCTGTGGTCAGCTAGCTCCAGTGTAGGAGCATCATGGTGCTAAGGTGTGATGGAATAAATGTACTCATTTCATGGTGGCTGGGTAACAGAGCACAGGGGAAGAGTGCTCTTTTTACCTCCAAAGGCATGCCCCCAGTGACCTTCCTCATAGTAGTACATCCCACTTTGAACCTAAGTGGATGAATCCATGTATAAGTGCAGCACCCCACTGAGCCAGCCAGTTTTCTAGGAGTCCTTAATCAAAGTTGATGATTAGTGGGCCTACGTGCTGTTAGGATGTGCCCAGTGACAGATTTCACCAGGCTTGGACTGAGTTGCAAGACAGCCCTGTGCTAACTGCCCTGCCTTCCCTTAAGCGTATGGGATCATGCTCCACACTGTAGTGCTGGTAAAGTCAGTACCTTGGTTAGCAAAGTCGACAACTAAGCTGTGCTGCACCTGAGTCACACAACTGTAAGAATGCACACAGTTCTTGGGGTTGTCCACAGGACAGGTCTAGAGGCTTTCTCTATGACCATTGATCTTGGAATAGCTGTGCTACCAGAGGTTTCAGGATTAGTGGTAGAAGCAGTCCCTTGGCTGCCAAACAGGACACTCAGCTGGGTCATACCTGAGTCTCAGCTGCAGAGACCTGTGTAGTTTGGGTAGGTATGCCCCAGGTCTACTTCAAACCTGGCACTGATGCAGGCTAAAATTTGAGTGTCCCCCTGGCACAGAGGTTTACCTCATGCCTTGTCAGGTTTAGAGGCTGTATCTCATCTCTGGCCTGATATGGGGTCTTTGGTTTCTGTATAAGTTGGGGCTTACTGCAGTGGGTTTTGCACTGAGCTCTAAAAGCCTGTGCTGGTTTTGTCACTTGTTTCCTAGCAGGTGGAGTCTTGCTCTTGTTCCCTGCTCTGCTGTTCAAGGCTATGTGTAACTGACATAGTCTTTTTGCCTCTGGGTCAGCAGTTTTTGGGTTTTTGCCCATACCATGTTTTTCCCTTGCGAGCCTGATAATAGGTTTGAAATCTGAGGCCTAGATTTACTTTCCTCTTCTTCTGCCAACCATGAGGCATCCCATGTTGCTTGATGATGGAAAAGGGCAAAGCAATCTCTTTCCTTCCTGCTTTCCTTAGAGCATCTTTTTCTTACCCTAAAAGCAAGCAGTGTGGTCTTTTCCCTAGCCTCCTTGTGAAGATAGTTTGCTGCATGAGTAGCATTTCAGGCTGGTATCTCTAGTGTTGGGGGGGACCTACTGCCCTTGAATCTACTCAGCCACCATCTTGCTTTGTTCTTGTCATAAGATTTTTATAGCTGTTCTTAGGCCTATAATGGTTGTTACAGTTTGAATAAAAATGTTTGGGACTAGAAGTATTTCAGAGTTCGAAATATTTACATAGATTTTGCTGGTTGAGCAAAATCTGAAGGTTTTGTGTATTGCATTATTTTTAAGGAACATTTTAGAATTTTAGATTAGGGATATTTAGTCCTGTAATGCAAAAGGATGGCCTTTGTAAATAATCTTACTGAAGTAATAGGTGTCATGACATGTTGCTTTCCTTACCAAGACAACTTGCCACCCCATTTCTCTCATACCAACTTTTAAAATCAAATGTATACTAATAACATGAAGATTAAAGTGAGTATAGATGAGATCAAATTTAAATTAGACTTGCCAGAAATCTCTTAGCGTGTCTTGGCTCTTGGATGAAATCTAGGTCCCCTAAAAGATGACTTAATTTCTTTCTTTCTTTTCTTTTTTTTTTCTTTTTTTTTTCATTTCTTTCTCTGTATACATGGTATACACTTGTGATAGAGAAATATATAGAAGCCTTACTCTTTGCATGAGTTATGTAGATTAAATAGAATGCCCTGGTAGACCACTGTTTTCAGTACAATAGCACTACAACTCAGATTAGTCTTAGACATTCCCGTGGGAATAAAGTATTTTGTTATACTTAAATCTGACCTTGGAGATAAAGATAATATAGTTTGTAAAGTACATAATCCTTAATTAAAGCTCCCCTACCTAACATTTGAATAACAACTTTAAAAAAAAAAATTATATGGGCCAAGAATATGTTAGCATATATAATGGAATATTTGTTTTATAAGAAGGGTCACCAAGGGAAATACGTTATTACATATAATAGAAATCTGGCAAGAAATATGAGGACAGCTTTGGTTATTAAGGCTTACAAAAATGATTATTATATGGAAAGTTCTTTGACAATTATAGTATCCATATATATAATATGGACTTGTTACAATATAGTGATTACTTATTATAGAAATTAGTTCTGCATTACCAGGATGTAAGACTAGGGGAGTGATGCAATCCTTTTAAATTTATAGCCCTAATACTATACTGAAGTGTAAAATTAGTGGGAAATTTTCCTTAAGATATACTCTATTGAATTACTAGCCACAAAATGACTAATAATCTTGGAACTGAAACAGAAGCAGCAAATGCAAAACATCCATGTAAAGTATAATTATCCACAAGATGGCAGCAAACATTTAACTATGTTCTGGTTTGTACTCTTAGGCCATACAATTATTTCAGTCTGCTAAAATTTTGTTCTTAGAATTATGTTTGTTCAGATATTCAATGACTTCAGTTGACTTCTTTCCAGTATTTATAATTTTACACATAGTAAATTTTTAAGAAGTCCTAAGTATATTATTTGAGAAGATTTTGCCATGTTGAAAAGTGTTTCTCTCTCTCTCTCTCTCTCTCTCTCTCT
>NW_004524631.1:3512385-3513491 GCF_000260255.1 Octodon degus | reverse complement strand
TGGGAGAGGGTCCGGCCCACGCTGCTCCTGGGCTGGGACTGGTCCCGCTGGCGCGGGGTAGCAGGAAACTCTCCGCACACTCACCGGACCTGGGCTAGGACTGGGTCTGGGGGCTCCCGGAACTCGGCAGAGTCCTTGTCTCTTTAACATCAAGATTCTTTTTGTTTCTGTTGAGATGGGTTTTCTTAAATTGTTTAGGCCAGCCTCAAAATCAAGATCCACCCAACCAACCGTGTCTACATTACTATTTTCCTTCCTCATTGATAAGAACTTATAACCATCTCCTTTGTGGGCTGTAAGTTTAGTTATAGTTAGCCATTCACATAGGTTAGCATAAAGCAGTAGTCTATCATTTATTTTCATTAATATCACTTACTAGGTTTTCAAATTCTTATGTATATGTCTTTGTTACAGCTGAAAATTCTGATATTTAATTTTGACCTCTTAACACAAAGAGTTTAGATAGTTTAGTAATTTAATAAATACTGTTGGGCAATGATTTTGCTCAGCTTTCCTATGGAGTAAATTTTATATCCATGTTTATATTCCATATATAATTTTATATGTAAATACACCTGCACATGTTTATATGAATTGTGCATAGGATGCAAACACTGTTTGAAAGCATATGACCTAATTTTTTCTTTTCTTAAATGTATTTAGTACAGAGTTTACAGGGTTTCACTACACAGATTGGACTCCTAGTGACCCTCCTGTTTTCAGCCTTCCCAAGCACTGGGATTACAGGCACATGCCACCATGCCCAGTCTCAATTGCTGTCTCAGTGTGCCCCGGGGGTTGGGCTAGAACTGTACACCAGGGATTGAACCTGGTGCCTGCACTCTGCCTAAGCAGGCGCTTTAGTGCCCTGAGCTATCTGGCTGGCCCATGACTTCATTTTGGAAAATTGTTACTTTATGCTTCATAATTTGGCCTTGTGAATTAAGCCATTGTTTAATTTTTTTAATCTCAGTAACTTATTTGTGCATTTATACTTTTTTCTTTTATAATATGCAACACTGAACCCTTACTGTCTCACGGAAGACAGGCCCTTGGTCAGTGTTTGTTCCAGTTGAGTTCACATCTAGTTAACTATGTTTTTTTTT
>NW_004524631.1:3502476-3512285 GCF_000260255.1 Octodon degus | reverse complement strand
CTCTCTCTCTCTCTGTTGCGCTCTCGCTCGCTCTCTCTCTCTCTCTCTCTCTGTCTCTCCACACATGAAAGGCACATGTATAAAAGATATAAAATGTCTGCTTCTTTGTGTCAGTTTTTATCTTCCTATTGTTTATTTCTTGGTACCCTAAATAGAGCATACTTAACTAAAACTATTTTATTCCATACTATTTCATCATGCCCATTCCTAAATGATTTAAGAAATATAATTTTCAGGCTAAAAGAAAATTTGATCTCTTATTATTATTGTTATTGTTATTGTTACTATTATTTGAAATTCAGGGCAAGAGCAATGGCTGACTAGTATGAAGCCAAAACTAGAATCTAGGCATTTTTAGTCCTGTTCCAGCACTTTGACAGTGTTTCTCCTCATAATACCCTATATTCTTTTATTTCACAATATAAAGATTAAAGTTGAATTTGTTGAAAATCGTATCTCTCAGTACTTCAGTGCATACATTTTCAGTCTCTTTTTAACATGTAAACTTTATGTTGTTCATGTGCTAAGATTTTATAGTGCCTGAAGTCAGGTAGTACATTGTTGAGGTCATTACAGATTTCTGGTGTGTGTGTGTGTGTGTGTGTGTGTGTGTGTGTGTGTGTGTGTGTTTATCATTTTTCTGGTGTGTGTGTGTGTGTGTGTTTATCATTTATTTATTTAGTACAGGGTCTCACTACAAAGCTCAGACCGATAGTGATCCTCCTGTCTTATCCTCCCTGGTGCTGGGATTACAGGTGTGTACCAACATGCCTGGTCTCTGTGGCCAGCATATCGGTACCAAGGATTGAACCTGGGTCCTTGCGCTTATCAGACAGGTGCTTAGATTGCTGAGCTATCACTCTGGCCAGAAGTATATTTTTATTAGCCAATGAATGTAACAAATGATAACTCTCCTTAATTTGGTTAGTTTAAAAGTGGTTTTGTAGGGGCCAGAGAGGTAGCTCAGAGGCATAAGCACCTACCTGGCAAGCACAAGGACCCAAGTTTGATTCCTGGCCCCACATACCATGCGGTCTCAGCCCTGGGTCCCCGGGCGGGCTGTCTTAGCCCTGGATGTGGGCACACACTGTGCAGCCCTGGAATCAAGCATGGTGGCACATGCCTGTACTCCCAGCATTTGGGAGGTTGAACCAGCAGGATCTCTTCCAGTTCAAGACCAGCCTGGGGAGTATAAAAGTGACCACAAGGCCAGTATGAACTGCATAGTGAGACCCTGTCTCAAAAAAAAGTGTTTTTTTTTTAATCTCGGGTTTGTTGGATTACAAATGTTTTGGATTTCAGATCTTTTCAGATTTTTTAATATTTCCACATACATAATTAGATAAATTTGGGAGGGGATCCAGTTTAAACTCAGAACCCATATACATTACATACACAGCTCAAAAGTAATTTTATACAGTATTTTTAGTGTTCCTATATTTTGACTGTGACTTGTTATATGAGGTCAGATGTGAAAATTTCTAATGGTGTCATGAATATTCAAAAAGTTATATTTTGTTTTAGGGATGTTCAGTCTGTAGTAAATTGTTATAGAGATGACTGTTATTGATACTGCTGATTAATTTGGCTGAATCAGAAGCTCTAAGCTTTATGAAGACGTCACTGAGACACAGATGAAGTCAAGTGGCAGGAGGACACATAATAGCCTTGCGGTTAGGAACAAGGGAACAGAAAGGTTCTGATACCTCACATACAGATGAGCTCATGGTCTTACCATATGAGCAATACTAGATAATTTTCTGTGAGTGAAACCCATGAATAGTTATAAAATCTGTAACTGATACTCAGTAATTAATCTACCCATTGAGATAAACATCAAAGATTAATTTCTACTTCCTAACTTTCAACTTGTATCTTTAGAAGTTGTCTTAGGTACATGTGAATTTGGGACAGATTAAAAGCTTTTTGTCTTTCTAAAACTTCTTTAATGCTTGACTAACTTTGAATACATAAAAATTCTTTTTAGATTATATATTGTTATAAAAATGAGTTTTGGCTGTGCTATAAATTTTTATTTACAGATTTAGAGGACTAAAAGTAGAAAGTTTTTTTTTTCTTTCGAAGGGAGGAAGAAAGTTATTGAGAAAGAATATAACAAAGAGAAGCCTAAGATTACTGATAAGTTCTCCCCACTTTGCACTTTGCCTATAACTTACTTTGTGCAAAGAGAGGTAAGGAACTGTCATCCTTATATGTTGGCAAAAACTACAGACACGGTCATTTTAGCCACTAGCAAGCCATCTAGATATTTCCTCCTTTAGTCATTGTAGACCTGGAGCCCTGTGGGAATGTAAAAGTGCTTGTATCTGTCTTCCCATCTCCTAAACCAGAAGTGATTTGTCAATTCAGGAAAGTGTGAACCCATGTGTTCCCTTTTTATCATATGGTGATAGCTACGATGACAGTAGGAAACACCAAGAATAAACTTAAACAAACTTTTCTTTCATAGCAACAGTTTTTAACTTTTAGGGGGCCTTTAGTTATAAAGAGTTTTTTTATCGAAGTTAAGCATAGACTTTAGTTTTACTACATACATTAGTATATTTTTCATCTAAATATTTTATAAATATTGTATTCAGAGTATATTTGCTAGCAATATTTAGTTTTATGCTGCTATTGTCCTCTATTTCATTCATGCTGATAATATAGACCCTCTGTTACAGTGAAAAATAATACATGCGTATCAGAAAAAAACAAGGACATAGTGCTATGCAATAAAAGTCACATACCCCTGCTCGATCTACTCTTATCTTTTCAGGAACATAACCTTTTAGATTTATCTTTCCAGAAATATAAGAATAAAGTTTTTGGTAGTGTACATTTATTACTTTTTCCCCTGGGCAATTTTCTCTCTAACACTGTCATGAAGTGAGTATTTCAGCTGTTTCTAGATTATTTTGTAAGTAGGTAGATCTTTGATTATGTATGTTAATTTTTTAAAATCACTTCAGATTAATTTTTTTTCTGATTATTTTCCAGCTAATTCCATTGGATTTTTCAGCTTTCAGTTTTTCAAGCAATGCTGTACATTGACCAATTCAAATGAGCACTGAAAAATTATACTTTAACAATAAGACATAGTAATGAAATAGATTTGAATTTTTTCTAGGGTAGCCTTTGTATCTTATGTATATAAAAATTTTTACCAAATTTTTCAGTATGTAATTTATTGATAGATAAAATTGAAGTCAAAACTGAAAATTGTAATGTGAATAAATTTAAGTTGGTAAAACGGAAGATACAGTCATGTCCAACATAATATTTTAATCAACAATGAAATACCCAGATAGACTGTTGTCCTCAAAGGTTATGTAGCCTAAGCCAAGTATGGTGTTCACAGCACTCATCCTGGCTAGCTGGGAGGGTGGGACAGGGCGATCACATGAGTGAGGGTGGTCTGACAACTTGGCTCAAACCATAAGGGGAATGGGAGCTGAAATGAAGCAAGCTGGAGCTAGTCCGGGTGGGCATAGCAGGACCTCATTTTAACCCTTCATCTCAAAACAAAAAGCATTTTATGTGTAGGAAAATAGAAGAAATAATGCTAAATGTAAATAATAATTGGTTATTTGTGATTTATATTTTGTTTTAAATTTGTGCTTTCCATTTTTCTTAACTTCAAAAAATTGTTGTGTTGGCCAGCCAGATAGCTCAGTGGACTAAAGTGCCTGCTTAGGCAGAGCACAGAGGCCAGGGTTCGATACCCTGGGTGCTGTGCTGGGCCTGCCCCCTGAGTGTGCTGAGAGGGTGATTGAAAGTGGGCGTGGTGGCAGGCGCTTGTAATCCCAGTGCTTGGGAGGCTGAAAACAGGAGGATCTCTGCAAGTCAGATCTGCACAGTGAGACCTTGTAGACCCTGTACTAAATACATTAAAAAAAATAGTTCAGTTACTTTTAAAAGATATAGTCACAAGTATTGTTTCTCAATTGTGATTAGATAGGAAACATATAGAAATGGATCAAATGGAGAAGAAAGTCTGGAGTATGCAGAATAGATTTCATTTAAAAATTATAAGCATACTACAAACATACGGAAGGCTTATGTTCCTCATGTGCAATTGTATATTCTCATTCTAATTCCCTTTTTTCATCCCTTTTCTGTCCTCACTGCTATCTTCTCTTCCATCTCCTGATCTTCCCATCTGAGAAAAATTTCTTTCCCTACTTCCTATTTATTGCTTTGCTTTTTATTTGTAATTTGAGATTTTAGTATGAGAAGCCATGTGATATTAAAGCTTGTGTGTCTGATTCAGGTGTCCCCAGTTTTTCTTTATGGCAGAGTAGTACTCTAGGATGTGTAATACCATATTTTCTTTATTCATTCATTTTTGTGGACATACAGGCTGCTTTCAAAAATTAGAGCCGCTTTATCAGACCAGTGATATATATATATGTGGTTCTTAGTGGTGTAGAGCCAAAGTAGGCATTTGTAAGTTTAGAATATAATATTTAATATCTTATATTTGTATAGAGGTTTAGTATTTCATTACATAGTACTTCTTTGCATTATTTTAGCCTTATGAGTAATAGTACTGATTAGATATGAAAGGTATTTCATACTATTTACATATGAGAAAATTTTCAGAAAAACATTAACAAAGTTGCATGAAATTCCATCTAGCCACACAATGACAGCTCTGAAGACATAATATTATTGTGCCAGAGTAGTGAGGTAATTTACAATTTGGAATCTAGTTTTATGAATTTAAAGTGAAAATTGTTTATGATAAGATAGCAAAAATGTTTGTCTTGATTGTTTCTGAAAGCCAAGACAAAATTTGAACAAGTAATATTTTAAATTGCTTACAGATTGATTGCCTCATTTTAAGGTTAACTTTGGTCATTGGTTTATGCCGTGTATGAGTTATGTTAAATCTTTTGGGAATGTGATACAATCTTGAAACTTTGCCTCAGAAAAGTGCACTTTTTACATGATCGCACAAGAGTTTGTACTGATTTTTATCCATTTTCACTGTAAGAGCCTCTTGATCACAAGTTCAGGACCTCTGAGTTAGACCTTCAAGATGCAAATTGAGGAAGAAAAAAGTAGAAGAAACTGTAGGTCTTTTAATTTGTAATTGGCTTCAGGAAGTCTGTTGTTGGCTTTGTAACAGACTTTAAGATTTAAGACTGCCAAGTTTCAGAGGTGCTAACTTTAGAGTCGTTAGTAAGATTTTGTATCGGCAACTATTTTCTATGGCCTTGGTGTCCATAATCCTTGCAACAAGTGATTTAAGTACTGAAAGCCATTCCTTACTATCCTTAAATATCCTAGTATATTTTAGGGTAGAAAGTATTTTAAGTATATCACAAATCTTGAGTAGCTTCATTTATAAACTCATATGTATGTGGGTGCTTAATGGTTTGATTTTAGAGAGTCATTTTTCATTTAAAAATAATACTTATTTTTCAACAGGAAAATCTCATGTACACTGCTGACCCAGAATCCTTTGAAGTAAATACAAAAGATATGGATAGTACACTGAGTAGAGCATCTAGAGCAATAAGAAAGACTTCAAAAAAGGTGTGTTTTAGTGGAATTATTTGATGTATTTCTGAAATGTTTTTTCAAATTACGTTATCATATTGCTAAACCAGTATAAAGACAGTCTTTCCAACAAAGTTATTTTTGTTTCTAGAAAATGACCAACAGAAATAATAGTTGTGGTTCAGTGACTTATTTGTCATAGTAATTATTACTTAGCTGTCTTTCCCTTTCTTATTATAATGACTGAACTAGGCTGCATTAGAAAGGTACCATTGGTATTTTAGAGCCAGGTAGATGAGCATTCATTGTTTTTCACCAAAGGGTACATAATTACTCTTTTCCTGAAAATAAGACTGTCTTATATTAATTTTTACTCCAAAAGATTCAATAATGTTTCTTTTTAGGGGATGGTCTTATTTTTTCGTGTACAATAATCTACATTTATTCAGGTACAAAAATTTGTATTTATTCAAATACAGTCATGTCATCCTCATCTGGAACATCGTCATAACTCCAAACCCTGAGTTCCAGCCTGCATATGTCTTGTGGCTCCATTTCCTGTAGAGCCATCGACCCCCATCTCTCCTCTCCTGCCATAGAACTCTCCTAATGGAGCACTTCTTGTCCATGTAGCCTGTGTGTAATACGCTGGCAACACAGCTGTTAGTGATTTTATTCCATGAATTCTTCACCCAAGTAACAACCTCTTTCAGGCTGGGATTCACAAAGATTCCATTAAATCAAGCATTAACTGAAGACTTACAAGAAACACATGGCAACAAAAATAATGATAGTTAAGAGTGATGGCCCACACAAAAGTGACAAAAGATTGTAGACTCAAAAATTGAGAAAATGGCTGGGTGGGATATAGCTCAGCTGCACGGTGCTTGCCCAAGAAAGACAAGGCCCTGAGTTTAATTCCTGGCACCCTCATACCCCCCCCAAAAAAGACTAATTCAGAAAACGTTTAATTTACACAGGGCCTTAAGTGTGTCCCTTATAACACACAACATATTGAATTTATTAATACCAAAATTATGTATTATGTATTATATGTTAACATTACTTTGTAATTCAGTACATCTGTTGTATGTTGCGATGGCTACACCTAACTGTCTGTCTAGAAGCCATAGTGGGGGCTTAATTTTGGGTGTAGGACTTTTTCAGGCAAAAAAAAAAAAAAAAAAAAAAAAAAAAAAAAAAAAAACATGCTAGGGTTTATTTATCAGTTAGGGGAAATACGGTTAAGTCCAGAGACTTAGAATCAATTCCTGACTGTGACTCTGGAAATCATTTAGTTTTCACATGCTGATAATTCTGTATCTCCTGGAAGTTATTTAACACTTCTTAAGTATGTTGGAACCAGGCTTTTTAAAGTAGAAGTACAATTTAGTGTTCCAAAGGAAATCTGCAGCCATAATAGTTTTACACATTTAGTTTTGTTTCCTTTCTCTTGTGGGCTTTATACTATTTTTATCTCTTCCATTATTTAACATGGTATGATACATACTAGATAAATATGTTAAATGCGGATTCAAAGGAACTTCGCCCTTTCAGTAAGACAATTAAGATTCAAGTGGTTTTGGATTAAGCATTTCACAACTAGGCTATGGCAGAATAGGCTAAGAACCTAGATTTCTTTTCTGTCAGGCTGTTTGCCTTCTACTTTTTTTTTCCATTGAACGTTTACTCCTTCCTTCCTTCCTTCCTTCCTTCCTTCCTTCCTTCCTGTATTTAGTACAGGGTCTACAGGATCTCACTAGGTAAAATGGACTCGTAATGATCCTCCTCTTTATAGCCTCCCAAGTGCTGGGATTAGAGGCGCTCACCACCATGCCCAGTCTCAATCACCATCTCAGTGCGCCCCTGGGGTGGGGCCATCACGGCAGGCCTGGAGATCAAACCCCCAGCCCCTGCATCTGCCTAAGCAGGTGCTTTAATCTGCTGAGCTATTTGGCCAGTCCTGAACTTTAGTACTTTCTAAATGCAAGATAGAATTGCAACTTGCAATTATATTCTATTGCTGATGTATGCTAAAGAAAATCCTGGCACATATTGTGTGACTAAAATAGGACATTTGGCTTTTTTATGCATATTCTTATCAACCACATTAAATTTGTCTACGTTTAAATAATTTTATTGCTTTTTAATTCTAGGTTACAAGAGCATTTTCTTTTTCCAAAACTCCGAAACGAGCCCTACGGATGGCTCTCATGCCATCCTATAACTCAGTGGAGGGCAGAAGCCCTCCCAGCAGCGAGAAGCACACAGTGAGTCGCCTTGCTAGCACATCATCACTAGCAGTAAGTGGCTTGTTCAAAAGGCTAAGC
Source organism: Octodon degus (assembly GCF_000260255.1). Classification (NCBI taxonomy): domain Eukaryota; kingdom Metazoa; phylum Chordata; class Mammalia; order Rodentia; family Octodontidae; genus Octodon; species Octodon degus. Next base: position 3,504,447 of record NW_004524631.1, on the reverse strand, counting down.
AACTTCTTTTATGGGGCTGGCATAGCATTTAACTTTTTAAAAATAGAAATAAATACTGGTATGTCCATCTTTTTTGGGGGGGAGAGAGATGTATTTCTAAACATCTAACCTCTTATTTACAAAGGCAACTGGTAAAACTTATACTTAATGAACTTGACGTTTATTTTATTTGATAGGAAATTTAATTAGATTGAGAGATAGATGTTCTAAGATACATAAGAAACCTTTCAGTCTTGCTTGTGATTTTATTGATATAAATACTGTGGCTTTGTTTTATACAAATAGGACCCAATGAGGTGGCAGAGACTTTCATTCCTTTTATTTTGAAGGGTAGAATGTAATCTCCATTATAGAGAAAGATGTGGATTCAAAGTTTGTATGTATATATGAGTGTTTTCAGAACAATCTAAATTTAAGTGTCAGAATTATTATATTAGGTAAAGATGTTTCTACCATGAATCATTAAGTATATGAGTGATATATATCTGTTAAATATTAACCTCTATTAAAATCATGCATAATGTGTTAGATGTTGAGAGACAATTTGAGTAAGTGGTTAAGGGTATAAACTCCTAGGTGTCAAAGCTTTGCTATTTACTAACTGTATGACTTTTGGCAAGATATTGAAGATCTCTGTTCCACTTTTACTGTCTATAAAATGAACCTAAAATAGTTGTAAGGATTAAATGGGTTAATGTATGTGCATAGGGCAGTATTTGGCACTTTGTTATGTTCTAGTGTTAATAGATACTATAGTATTATATAAAGTTTGTATAGGCATGGCACATAATATTCAATAAATATTTTTATTTTTAATGTTTTCTAATATTTTAGAAAACCAAAATTTTTGGTTGCACATCAAAGAGTTATAACTATGTGTATGATACATATATATATAATATATATGTATATATGTATACATATATATATATTTTAAATGTATTTAAGACAGGGTGTACAGGGTCTCACTACACAGATTGGACTTGTAGTGATTCTCCTGTTTTCAGCCTCCCAGGTACTGGGATTACAGGTGTGCGCCACCACACTCAGTCTCAAATGCCCTCTCAGAGTGCCCCGGGGGCGGGGCCAGCACAACAAGCTAGAGATGGAACCCCAGCTGCTGCGCTCTGCCTAAGCAGGTGCTTTAGTCTGCTGAGCTATCTGGCCAGCCCTTGTGCATGATATATTTATATAGATTTTTTTTTAACAAAGTTAGCTTTCACTAGTGGAAGACAAGTTACACTTAGTTGATTATATTATATATGCAAAAGTACTTCACTCAACTAAAATTGAGAAGTAGTACAGAAAGGAACTGTTAGATTGTAATTTACAGTTTCTTGAGGCCAGAGTTTATCCATATCTTTTTTGTGTGTGTGTATGTGAATATAGTAACTATTATAAATATTCTTTCAAATGCAGGTAAATTTTGTAGAAGAGTTTTAGAAAATTTATATTATTTATATCACTTTTATATAGGTAGTATACATAAGTATGTAAATATCTTAAAGATATTTGAATTCTCTTCTCATTCGCTTATTTCTGTCCTAACAGATGACCCATTGTTTCCACAATCAATAAAACTGGATTTATTAAACATGTTTATGTTCAGCCTCAAATTCTACTGGAGGGCTCTCTTGTGCTTCCAGCAGTGCTCCTGGTTTTGACCTATGTCATTTAGCCTTACAAGCTGGATTTTGAAGATAACTAGGAGGGAATAATTGATTTTTTTTCAAATTTGAAAAAAAAAGTTCTTCTCAAGTTGAGTGATCTGAAGAAGTAGGAGATACAGTATACCAAGCAATAATGGAAATAAGCCTTATGAAGTTTATGTGTTCTTATTAGCTATTTCAAATTTGTATTGGTGAATGAAAAGTGTTCACTGAGTCACTCATTGGGTGGGTTGGGACTTGTGAATTCACAACTCCTCTTACTGTTTTGGAGTCTGTAGTTTAGGTTTAATAGAGTTTCTTT
>NW_004524631.1:3474925-3495903 GCF_000260255.1 Octodon degus | reverse complement strand
TGGCTGCTAAATAAAAACTTTCTTCTCCATTGAGAATATAATATATATGAGCCTTCCAATTGCTTTAAGATTTTTATTCCATCAGATACTTTTCTTCCAAAAATACAAGGGTGGTTTAAGGTCAAGAAATGTATTAATAGGACTTATGTTACAAGTTAAAGAAGAGTGGTATGTGATTTATCAGTTAGCTTCTAAAGTTTGGTTAGTAAAAACTTAGGTGCTGTTCTTAGTAAAAATGTTTATTAAGGATTTTTGCAAGAGGACCAAGTAACTACATTCAAAGTAGATGTCCTAATTGAAACACCAAGCATTTCTTTGTGAAATATTAAATAATTTTAATTTATAACTAAGATTAAGAACAGTATGGAAACATTCAGATATGAGAAATTGAGAACTCTGAAAGCCGGAGTGATCAGTTTAGATGAATGTTGACAGCAGAAGGAATTTGAAACCGAGAGGTAGGCCAAAGAGTACTGGAACATTGTTCTCTGACTCGTTTGTTCCAGACATTAAGTGATAGTACCTTGGAATCATGGGATGTCATGGAAATGGTGCTTTGGGACTACAGATTATACTTGTGGTTATAAATTATACACTGTGGAGATCTGTAAATGTAAAAACAGTGATGTGTTAGAACTAGCTTAGGATGTATGAGACAGCCTTTAAAAAAAGTAAGACTGGTTAAAGATAATTAAAATAGAATGAAGCATTAGAGTAAACAGATGAAGCAAAATCTGTATTCCAAAAAGTGAAATATGAATTGATCAAAAAGACACTTTAATATATTTATAGGAACAAGCTCATAGTAATAGGTCAGCACGATTTTTTTTAAAGAAGCTTGAGTTGAAAAATCTTACATTGAACTGTTTAGACATAAAAAGCTAAGAACATGTTAAAAAAATTTCCAGGTCTCATAGGCAGAATTGAAAAGAACTAAACCATGTTTTAAGAAATATAAAAGATGGAATGCTTATCCAGTATTTATAAGAGGATATCTGGAGAGAGAAATTTGAGTAATGGAAATAGGAAATAATATTTGAAGACATATGCTACTTACCATTTTCTAAAATAGAATAATATGAAACTTTAAACGAGGTGTACCCATCATCTACTGGGCAGTATCAGTGAATCCTCACTTGAAAATCTTAGTGACAAAGTCTAGGAGAAATAAAGTCTAGCATGTTTATGGATAGATTTAATATTGAACAGATATCATTTTCTTCAAATTAACATGTGTAAGTTTGAACAAGAAATGTTTTGTATGAAACTGCAGAGAAGTTTTTATGAACAAAAATTTTGAAAGCCAGAAATTGAGAGAAAAATGTATAAAAGTTTGTACATTTAAACATGTTTATAAATAATACATGTCAAAACTTCACAAAGACACCAGTGGCCATGGGACTTAACACCAGATTTGTCCTTTGACTTCTGCATGTGCTATTTTTGTCCCCAAACTATGCTGACAAAAATATAAAATGACCTGTGTGTATATAAGGCTTCATTGCCACATCACTGCAGCAAAGCATTTTAATGTTCACTAATAGCAGATGGGTGCATGAGAATCCATGCATACAATGAAGTACTTCACAGTTTTGAAAGCGAATATATATATATATTGCATATTTATGCTATATACATATGTATGTTACAGAGAGATTTACACAATATATTTAGGAAGGATGCAGAACAGTAATTACCATATGTCTTGTGTTTTAGAAAGGAAAACATTTTACATGGTAGTATCAGATTTACTTATTTTTCAGTTTTTGTATTTTGTACAGGGCCTCACTACACAGCTCAGACTGGTAGTGACCCTCCAGTTTTCAGCCTCCCCAGAGCTGGGATTATAGGTGTGTGCCCCAGGGGCAGGGCTGGTGCAGCATTCAAGACGGGATCAAACCCTGGTCCCTACGCTTGCCAAAGCAGGTGCGTAATTCGCTGAGCTACCTCGCCAGCCTAAGTATCAGATTTAAACATTAGCTCATTGTAATAAGACCTGAAGGTATTTTCTGCTCTAGCCCTTTAGCAAACAAACCTGCCTAGATAGATGTTCAAGAAAAACCCCAAGGCATGTAGCATGTTCCAAGTGGTCAAGGAAGGAGGCATATACAGGACAGAAGAAAAGTGACTAGATGTTGCTAGAGCCAGAGAGAAAGTCAAAATGCTTCAAGTGAAAGGTTCTGGAATTGAGGTTCAGTACACTATTTTGGCTTTGAGAGGCCATTTTTGAGGTGATGCTTTATTTTGAGGCCTTGATATCAAAGAAGGTTTATCACTTTTCTCTCCTTTTTAAGAGTTCTTAATTATTGGTGTAGGAGTGTAGGAACAGGTCTGTAGATGAGAAAATAGCTATAGACTCCTCCTTAGGTCTTTAGCTAATCTTGCCTAGAAGGAATTAAAAGCAAACTTCACTAGAGAGATTCACTTGGGAAGCATGTCAAAGAGGTCGGAAAAATAAAACATGTCAAAACTACAAAGACACCAGTGGCCATGGGATTTAACACCAAGAGACCAGAAAAAGCCTACAGGAGGACACAGGAAGTTAGGTGCACCAATGATAAGCTGGCCTCACCTCCAGTAAAATAGAGAAGCAAGGGGGAAGGGCACTGACTTAAGGCAGTATGTACTCACATTTGTGCATTAAAGCAGATGTACGCAGGTATTCACGCTAGAGTCATTATATTAGTCACTCTCATCATGATAGAATTCAATAGATATCCATATACCTCCTTACTCAAATAACCAATAAGGCCCCTCCTTACCAACCAATTGCCTGCTCCAAAGATACAACCTTGGGCCAGCCAGATAGCTCAGTGGACTAAAGCGCCTGCTTAGGCAGAGCACCGGGACCGGGGTTCGATTCCCGGTGTGCTGTGCTGGCCTTTCTCCCCAAGACACGCTGAGATGGCAACTGAGACTGGGCGTGGTGGGGCGTGCCTGTAATCCCAGCGCTCGGGAGGCTGAAAACAATCACTACAAGTCTGATCTACATAGTGAGGCCCTGTACACCCTGTACTAATACATTTAAAAAAAAAAAAATCGGCCTTAAAAAGGTCAAGGATGGTGAACAAACAGAAGCTGCTCATAGACCACCAGAAGCAATGTGGGTAGGCAGAAAGGTCCAGAAGCCAATCCAGTTATGGCAAGTTCCAGGTGGAGGGGAAAGAGTCCCTGAAATTAAAGGGTGCAGTGGCCCTCTGTCTTCCCAGTGCCCCTACCCTAATTCTTCACAGTAGCTACTTCTTCTTCCCTTTTCCTCTTTACAAATAGTGTCTTTGTTAAATTTTGTCCCTTTAATTTATTACTGGGGCTGAGTTACCACTTAGTGACCTGCTCATCCCCAAGATGCAGCAGGAGGTGTACCAGAGGAGGCTGCAGCTTTGATGTAGAGAGCTCCATGAGGCCAGATGTCTGGTTCCACTGATCAAAAATGTGTGTGTGTAAATGTCTGGAATTCCTGCCAAAGCAGAGTCTAGAAAGATGTGATAATGACCTAGTAATTGTGTACCTTTGAATGTGTGCTACACAAAGGGACTTCCTATTTGCTAAGACAAGGACCATTCCTATAAAAGCTTTGCTTAGGTACATAAGGCTCTAACATCAGTAATTCTTTTTTTTCATGAAGTATAGCACAGTTTTCAAGTAAGTGTGTTTTCTGCTTGTTAAATTTGTGGAATTCAAAAATCTTTATTTTGTCTGCTCTTCATTCAGACCAAGCTGGGAGTGTTTGTGGAAGTATAACATCATCAGAATCCTTGTGGATTCATGCCACACCATTCACTCCATTTAAAAAATCTGTGGATAATCTCATTTATGTTCCTGTCTGCTGGTGGCGTAGCTAAGTCACAGTCCATTCTCTTAACAGCAAGTTAGGAAGCCTTTAGCAGAGCCCTCTGTTGGTTGTTGGTGGTTGATTATTGTTATGGGTTAGATCTAAATGTTACTTTTCTCTCATTGCTGAGACAAAATACCCAACACCCAAAGTTAAAGGGGAAAGGCTTATTTAGTCTACAATTTGTAGAGGCTGCAGTCCATAACTAGCTGGTGGGCTAGGCAGACAGGCATCACAGAGGAGAAACAGTTCACTGTGAGCAGGAGGTAACAGAAGCAACAAGGGCTGAGCACTCCTCTTTCTATCCCTTGGGCTACTTAGGTAGGGTGCTGCTCACACCCTTAGTCATAATGCCCTTGAGCCTTGTATCTCACTGTACATCAATCTCAGCATCACACTCTCTTAAGTCCAGCCACCCCTGAAAAATCCTCATCTATGACCATGAGGTTTTGTGGGGGACATCTAGACACAAGCCGTGACAACTCCCAAAGCCTCAGGTATTAGGGAAGTGATTACATTGTGGGGCATTATAGCTGACTTGCTGTTAGGAAATGGGGACTGGTTGGATGAGGCAGTCATTCTGGGCCTGAGCTGGAAGAGGCATCGCCCAGGCTCCTCCCTCTGCTTCGTGACCACCCCAAGGTAAACAGCTTTCATCTGTCAGGCCCTTTTTTCATACCTTCCTGCTTTGCAGCTGGCCAGCTGGAGACCAGAAGCATGAGTCAAAATCTTATCTCCAGGAAGTAGCAGGTGGAGGGATTTTTGTTCCAGCAATGAGTGAAGTGACTATGACAGTCTTATTAGGGCTTTCCAGGAGAAGATGTGGTGTGCTTCTGTCTGCGAGTGAAGGCCTGGGTGTGAGGCATAGCTGTTGAGGTGTGGTAATTTCTGGCTCTGAAGGGTAAAGTCGAGCTTTCTTTAGTCTGCTGATTGAAGCGCTAATACCTTCTGTCCCTTATCAACTTGGTACCCAAATGTATTGTAAACTATCCTTTATCTCCAAAAAAAGAGAGAGAAGCTTTAATTCTAGTAAAATGTATCCTGTATACAACTGAAAAGACAGTAAATCACTACTTCCCCACAATAGTTAAAGTACTTGAGTGGTGTTATGCTCCTGATATGACTCCAATAGGAGGATATAAAGTATTTAGATAATACAGAATGCATTAGCTTTGTCTTACTATAACAAAATACCTGAGATAAAAACAATTTAAAAATTTTGTTTGTTTTTGCTATTCAGGGACTCTGTACCAGGGCCTTGCACATGCTAGGCCTAAGCTACATCTTCTGCCTGAAAAGGACATTGTGGGGGCTTGGTGTGTGGGCAAATCACCCCTGTACATGGAAGGCCACTCCCTTAGGTTGAGAAGGCCAGCTTGGGAGGGTGGGAAGACCAGTTCCTATGGGTTTGGGGAAATCTCTACCACTGGTAAGGAAAACCTCGGAAGGAAGGAACTCTGTTCCTAGCTTCATCAGGGTCTTCCTGTAGGACTCCATCCCAGCTGGTAGGACCCATCCTTTCTTAAGCCGTGCCCTAGCTTTAATGATAGGCACTCTGTGACTTCTGGAACTTCATCTTGCACTGTAATCCATCCACTCACAAGATGAAGTCCTATTTTTGATTTTCAGCATCTTCAGTCTCTGCTACTGGAAGTAGGATTCTTTTCCTTCAGTGCACATCCAGAAACTTCTAGGTCATTTGTGCAATGCTGGAGCGGTGAGTTGGAATCCCTGAGATTATCCTTTTCTTTTTTGACTTTTAGTGACATTAGGAGCAATCAATAAACATCATTACATTCCTTAGTTTTCCACATGTTCAAAGGCTTCTTATAGACAGAATCCTTTGGCTCCTTATAGCTTTTAAAAGATCTTGATGCAGATATTTTCTGTATGATTCCATAGAATATCATCAGTACTGTCTTTACTACTGGTAATTGAATCATTAGTGTCTTTAATAAGATTAGAAAACCAACTCCAGGGATCCTAGACAAATTCAGAAACCTCACCCTTAAATATTTTTTTTGTTTAAGTAGTTAGTACAGGGTCAGTAGAGTCTCACTACATAGATTGGACTCGTAGTGATCCTGTTTTTCAGCCTCCCATGCACTGGGATTACAGGCACATGCCACCACGCCCAGTCTGCATGGCAAGCTCAGCGTGCCCTGAGGCCAGGGCCAGCACAGCACGCTGGGGTTTGAACCCTGGTCCCTGCGACTGCTTAAGCAGGTACTTTAGTCCACTGAGCTATGTGGCTGGCCCTTAAATTTTGTTTTTCTAGAACCACTTTTGTTACTAAAATCTTCAAGTTTCCTCAGAAAAACAGAACCTATGGTATATGTGAACATACATAAATGCCTATGTTGATGTAAAATATATAATCACCCATGTGGTTTCTAGTAGATTTGTTATGAGAATTTGCTCACTTGATCACGAAGGACCCCATGATCTGCTATCTGCAAGGTGGAGAACCAGGAGAACTGGTGGCGCAATTCAGCCCAAATTTGAAGGCCTAGGATCTAGGGAGGTCAGTGCATGCTGTATTTGTCCTAGAGCAACAGTTGCTGTGTCAAAGGGAAGAAGAATGGAAATCCTAGCCCAAGCGTTGCAAATTTGTCCTTCTCTGCTCTCTTGCTCTATTTAGACCTTCAGTGGATTGGATAGTGCTTATTCACATTGGCAAGGGCAAATCTTTATTCAGTATCAAGATTGAAATGTCAGTCTCTTCCAGAAATATCCTTACACATCTACCACAAAATAATGTTTTACTAGCTACCTAAGCAATCCTTTACCTCGTCAAATTGGCACATAAAAGTAAGCACCATTTTGCTATTCCGTAGCCCTTAGAAAATGTTCTCCAGCCGTACCCTTGGATTTATCTCCAGAGCACATTTTTTTTTTTTTTTTTGACAGTGGTTTTCTCTAAATTTAGCATGTATTAAAATCTGGGTAAGTAGAGAATTTTCTAAATCATTAAGTTCTCAATCCTTTTTGCTTAGCAATTCCCCTCTCAATCTGTATCTTTCCAGTTGGTTTACTAAAAGCAGCATAAGAAATCATGCTGCCTCTGTGCTTGGGAATCTCAGCTAAAAATCCAAGTAAATTAGGTGTGATCCCTCTCCACCTCACGTAGTGGTAGGGCACATTTGTACTAAAGCACCTGTAGCTGTATAAAAAGGGGCCCTTTCATCTGGTTTCAGTAGCAGTTTTTAGTCCTTCTTGAGATTTCCCAGCACACATTTAACATTTAAATTTTTTAAAAATTTTACTTTAAGAGAAAAAACAAGACAATAAAAAAATAAAATGATACAGAATTTTAAAAGAAGATGTAAGGAAATTAACAATGGTTGTTCTCTATTGTTATCTTCAAAGTAATTGTTCAGATTGCCAGATATAAGTATGCAAGGTTGATCAACCAATTAGTAGCCAGGTGCGGTGGCGCACACCTGTAACCCTACCACTTGGGAGGCTGAAGTAGAAGGATTTCACAAGTTGGAGGCCAGCCTGGACTGCAAAGTGAGCTCAAGGCCAGCCTGACCTCATAGAGACAGTCTCTAAAAGATAAAAAAATTAAGCATTAAGTGTTCCTTTCAATAAAACAATAGAAATTAATAGTATGATTATATTAGGTATCGTGTGTGTGTGTGTGTGTGTGTGTGTGTGTTTTTCTTTTTTTTTTTTGAGTTTAGACTTTCCCATAATATAGTCCCTCTCCGTCAATTCTTCTGAGTTATCATTAGTAGAATCGTTAACATCCAAAATCATTTATGTATGTATGTATGTATGCATTTATTTATTTATTTATTTATTTGGTATAGGGTCCTGCTACACAGGTTAGCCTTGTAGTGATCCTCCTCTCTCATCCTCCACAGTGCTGGGATTACAGGCATGCAGCATCACACCTGGTTTTGTTTGCAGGCACAGCATACCTGGGGTTCTGGGGCGAGAACAGCATGCAGTACTGGGGATTGCACCTGGGTCCTTGCCCTTGCCAGGCAGGCATTTAGACCAACATCCATATTTTTAATACCAATTTCTTTGTGATAATCTTGGCTTTTTTCTTTTCTTTTCTTTTCTTTTCTTTTTCTTTTTCTTTTTTGGCAGAACCAGGGATTGAACTCAGACCCTTGTGCTTGCCAGGGAAGCACTTATTCCACTGAGCCATCTCCCCGGCCCTTGACTTTTTTCTTTTCAATGTATTTTTTTCTTATTTGCAAATTAACAAAAATTATATGAATTTAATTTATGTTGTATAGTATGTTTTCAAATATGAATAAATTGCAAAATGGATTAATCAAGCAATTAAAACACACATTATCTCATAGTCCATTTCTATCATTTTCTTTACAATTATAGCATCTTCTCACAGACAATTCCATAGCCATTTCTCCATTTGAAAGTATTTGTTATAACACTGTGTATCTGATACCAAAATCTATCTTAGTATCCTATTGTGCGGTAACAAATTACCACAAATGAAGTGACTAAAACACAAAATTATTCCCTTTGTTTGGAAATGAGAAGTCCAATGCAGTCTGATCCAGTGCCAGTAGGGCTTGTTCCTTTCAGATGTTCTAGGGAGGAAAATGTTCCTTGCCTCCTCCAGCATTTCAAGTGTACCAATATTCTTTTGCCTGTGAATGCATCATTTAATCTCTCCTTGTGCCTCTGCATGACCTTTTCCTCTAGAAAAATCTATTGCCTCCTCCTCTCAAGTAAACTCATGATTACATCCTACACATTATGATCTAGGATAATCTCCTAGCTCAAGATATAGGACTTAGCCACATCTCCAAACTTCCCTTTACCATCTAACGTATGCATAGAGTTCTGGGATTTGGATGTCAACAATGGTGGGTGGTGGGCAGAGTGTCACAAGTGCCCAGGCCCTTTGTTAGGTTGACTGATGACAGAGGCATATGTCATCATCAGCAGTCCATTGAATGATTGTTCATGAGATAGCAAAATTTTAAATGTGGCAAATAATTTTCAAATCCTTGCCTGTATTAATTTTGCTATTTTTCTCACTGGTTGAAGCCTATTGCATAGACAAACTTACCATCAGTATGTATAGTACTTCCCAGAGCTCTGGATGCAGGAAGATATGAGAAAACTCAGACTCATTACTGCAGTGAACACTACGACTCTTGTAGACATAGTTCCAGAAAAACATAATTTAATGACATATGGAGTAGGAAGCTTAAACATTCCTATCAACACTGAAGGAATCTATATTTAAAATAATCTAGACAAAAATCACCAACCCAAATGGCTTCACTGGCTCTTAGTTACTTTTCTTGTTGCTAAGACAAAATACCATGCAAAGTTAAAAGAGGAAAAGTTTACCGTAGCTCACAGTTCGTAGAGGTTTCAGTCCGTAGGTGGCTGGCTCCTAGGCGGGGAGGCATGGCCGAGGGGCATTGCAGAGGAGAAACAGTTCATGGCAGGCAGAAGGCAGCAGAGCAGCTAGGTAGTGAAGAAGTAGCCAGCAGCAGCAGCAGCAGCAGCAGCAGCAGCAGCAGCAGCCCTCTTTCTGTGTCACATCCATAGGGTGTGTTGCACTCACACCAAGGTTGGGACTTCCTGTTATCTACACCCAGAATTATGCCAAACCAGTCATGGATTGATTTATTAATCACACATCCAACATCACACACTCTAAATCCAACAGTCTCTGGAAAGCCCCACTTGTGACTACATGAGGCATTGTGGGGGTTGTGGGGCTATCTAGAAACAGCCCATAACACTGACTATATCTGTTTATCTAATTATTTTTCTTTATTTCAGTTGTCAAATTTATTTTTTATTAATTTTATCCAGAAACATATAGCAATGATACAGTTTCAAAACTGATTAATAGGACAGTTTCAATAATTAATACACTGTACTTTGTTATCTTCTTAGTGGCTATCCATAGTACAAGATGCAGACATGATATCCTGTCCAAACACTATTAGTACAAATCTTTCTTCTCACTGAATTAAGTGATAGTAGCTGTATATCTATCCTAACTATTCTGTATTTACAGATACAAAATGGTCCTTCCTTTGTATCCCCTTTTTTTGTTTAGTCCTGTCAGAGATGGGTATTCCATTGCCATCTAAATACTGTAGGTGCTTGAATTCAAGAAAACAATCCAACACAGTCCAGCAATCCACCATAGTAGTGTGTTATCCATCTGTTTAGTACTTAATGAGAAATTCATGCCACTTTTATGTAAATTCTTATAAGTATGAAGTATGATACTTGAAGTATGATAAAAATATTTAATGGAAAGATAATTTGTTAGATTAAACTGTATCACAAAATTGACATACCTACTTTAGGAAGATAAAAACATAATTCTTCTAATACTGAATTTATTGAGACATCATAATATTAATACAAGTTTGTTTTGCTGTCTGCAATTACAAGGGATGCTCAAAGTGGTGGCTGTTAGCTTCCAGACATCTATTAGTAAGGTGAACTGCTGCTTGGGTAACCTTGGTTGCTGAGATTGATGGACATGCATTTGCAGTTTCTTCTCTAAGGGCCCGCTGCACTGGTTTTTCTGTGATGCACAACATCCTCTAGAGTCTCCCATACAAGGGTAACACCATCTGTTGAAAAAACATCATGCTGTTTTTCTTTTCCTGAAGTGTGTATACACGTTTTTGGAAGACACTGTAACCAGACACAAACAAGCAGTAAATATTAAAAAACAAACAAACAAAAAAACCCCAGAAAAATCATTGTGTACTTAAGAACAAATCTCACAAAATATGTACAAATCTTTACAGGGAGGAATTTAGATCATTAGAGTAATTAAGGAAACTTTAGTCATTGATTAGATGCCTCACTATTGAAACATAGCAGTTTTGCCCAAGTTGAGCAAGTGGAAATAAAGTAAATCAAAACACCAACAGGATGTGTGTATGCAAGATGAGAAATTGCTTCTAAAACTTATATAGAGCGAAATTAAGTGATGGTAATGGGGTCATGAGAATGAATATGATCCAAGTTATGCGCATGTAAAAAAACTTCACAGTGAACTTTAGTATTTTACAATGTCAATATGCATTTATATATATTGGAAAAACGACACTTCCATAGAAACACAATGCGTCTGGGAAAAAAATACATTGAATAAAGAGACAGAGGGGGAGGAGGAGAAGGGGGAGGAGGAAATAGAAGAGAAAGAGGAAGGAGGAAAAGAGGAAGGAAAGGAAGAAGAAAAAGGGAGGAAGAAGAAACATGGACAGAGGACTTGCTCTATCAGAAACCCGCTCTAGGGCTGGTGAGATGGCTCAGTGGTCTAAAGCACCTACTTGGAACAATCTTAGCAATGCACAGGGACCGCGGTTCAATCCCCAGCACCACATGCCAGCCAGCCCCGCCCCCTGGTGGGCTGAGCTGGCCACACACACACACATATAAATAAATAAACATTAAAAAAAAAAAAGAAACCCGCTCTATTACAAGGCTGTGGTAATCACAGCACTGCAGTGTTGGAGGTCTTTGCGTGCTGCACAGAAGGCAAAGAACATGGTAGAAAACCACTAGCTGATGAAAGTAGCAATATAAAGCAGTGAAGGAAACAGCTTAGTCAATAGATGGTGCTGAAAACAAAGGCATATTTATGAAAAAAGAAAAATTGATTTTTTTCTATGTGCAGACAAATGAAATCTAGGGGAGTTACAGACCTAAATGTGAAAAAGGTAATATATATATATATATATATATATATATATAACCATAAGAGAGCATCTTAACTTCTCTGGAATTGGAAAAATGTTGTATAAACATGTTAACAAAAATTCATTACTGAGGTAACAATTGATATCTATGTTAAAATTAAGAAATTCAAGTCATGAAAAGTCACAGTATAGAAAGGTTTGCAACATGTATAACTGACAAAGGACTCACATCAAAAATATATAAATAATTTTAAAAATAAAAAATAAAATGTCTTTACAGAAAAGTCACTTCACAAGTGAGGATATCCAAATGGCCAATAATCTTGTTTTAAAATGCTCCACCTCATGCATAATACTCGAAAGACATTATATCACACATGGACCATAAGTGCTCAGCACATGTAGGAAGTCCCTTTCTCTAGGAGAAGAGAATTCTCCTATTGTACAAGTGGAAATTGTATAATTATTTTTAAAAACATGTGATCATTAAAAAAGTTTTAAAGTATGCATACTGTAAAGCCCAACCATATTAATTATAGATATTTATTCCAGAGAGAGTTAAACACATGAATTCCAGGATTAAAAATGGGATAGCTACAATATACATAATAATGTGAAGCTGGAAATTCAGAAATTTATTATTGACATTAGGATAGATTAATATACTCTGTTATAATTAAGCACTGACGGAACTCCATAAACTTACAGTGATTGGATAAATCTTGAAAATGTCGAATAAAAGAAGACAGAAACAAATTTATAAATACTATATGATTCTGCTTTATACAGTTTAAATTTTGGTCAAATTATATTTTATTGTATAAGGTTGCAGAGTTTTGTGGTAAAAGTTGAACATATACTAAGAAAGTAGTAGTCATAAGAGTAAAGAATGCAACCCCCATGAGGCAAAGGGGGAACAATGAGATTCTAGTAGCACTCTATTTCATTAAAAAAAAAAAAATTAAAGAGAAAAGCACTCAAAAAGTAACAAGAACAAAACCAAAAAGACAAAAAATAAAACAACAGGAAACAATAGAAATGGTACAAAATTTCAAGACAATAGGAAATTAACAATGGTTGTTATGTTACATATTGTTCTCAAGTTTGTTGTTCAGAAGACCAGATACAGGTGTGCAATTTTGGTCAAACAATTATCTTCATGTGGCCTAATGCAAAGTTTTTTTATAAGTAGCTCCATCCCCCTTGGCCCCTCACTCCTTGTTTGCCATAGGATTTCACTAAGATGCTATATGGCCCGGGCTGGCATAGCACTTGTGATCCTCTCACCTCAGTCTCTTGGAGTGATAGGGTTCCAGATGTGGACTACCAAGCCCAGTTGAAATGTCTCTATGACAGAGGAATTTCCTTTGGGCTTAAAGTAAATGAGGTATGTTCAGCTTCACTCCCTAAAAACAAAAGAAATCAAGCAATACCATCACATACATTACACTGTACACCTTCAAGCTTACAGCAACTTCTTTCTCTTAATGTGTAGCCTAAGCTGGCTTCAAACCCGAGGACGTTCTTCTGTTTCAGCCTCCCAAGAGCTGTGATTACAAACATGCACCACTATGCCCACTTTTCTTCCTTCCTCCCTCCCTCCCTCCCTCCCCCCCTTCCCCCTTCTCTCCCCCCTTCCTTCCTTTCATTTTCCTTCCCTCCCTCCATCCTGCCCCGCTTGTTTCTTTTCTGTTGGGTCCAGGACTTACATAATGGACCACATCCCCTGCCATTCTCTATTTAATAAATTTCTGAATTTCCGGCTCCAAGTTATTATGTATAATGTAGCCCTTCTCTAATTTTAACTTTTGATACAGGATCCAGCAAATGAGCTAAATCATATTGAACTCTGGTCATCTTTCTGCCTCAGCCTCCCAAAGTACTGGGATTGCAGGATGAACATGATGCCTAGGGCATTTTTAAAAATTTTATCAGAAAAGAATTTTTTTAGAGCATGATCTATCTTTCTAGTGATAAAATTGGACATTGAAACAGTTTTGCATTGTTTTCACTTCAAATGTCTCACTGATATAATTTTTATTTATTTATTTTCTGTATTTAGGGAAAGGTCTACAGGGTGTTCAGGGTCTCACATTAAAAAAATAATTGGTAAGACATTAGAAATGGTACACATTTAGAAGACCAAGATGAGAGATATTCAACTATGGTTTTTGTATTACACATTGCTGTCCTTGATGTAGTTGCTCAGATTGCAGCATACAGTTAGTCAAAGTGAAAATTCCAAGCATTAACTACTATTTTCAAAAATTAGCTTATATTTTATTATTTCCAGTATAGTAGCTGGTAACATTTAGCCACAAAGTCTGTGTCCATAGTGACATCTACAGTCTGCGAACAGAATTGCCTGCCTGTTTTTATTTTATCTATTTATTTATTTCGACAGAGTCTCACTTTGCAGTTTAGGCTGACTTTGAACTCACTCTGTAGTATACAGTGACCTTGAACTCATTGCGATTCTCCTGCCTCAGCTTCCAAGTGCTGGAATTAGAAGGATATGCTACCATGCCTGGCTCCTCCATTTGTTGGAAATATTAATTCTTTTTTTTTTCCCCCTTTGGTGGAACCAGGGATCAAACTCAGGCCCTTGCGCTTGCCAGGGAAGCAGTTATTCCACTGAGCCATCTCCCCGGCCCCAGGAAATATTAATTCTTTTGATTGTTCCATTTTGGGGTTACTGAGGCCAGGTATTGCTATTCAGGCTAGGCTGGCCTTGAACTTTCCATCCTCCTGCTTCAGCATCCTATGTGGTATCACTGCAGCTGTGTGCCACCATCTTCACGTACATACTAATTCTTCAAGGAGATCTTACCAAACGCTCCCTGAAAAGTTCCTTCCCCAGCCCCCATTGCTTTAAGTCTAATGGACTTAACATCCCCTAACCATTAGCACATTTGCTCTGTGCAGGACTTTTCTCTTGGCCTTTCAAAACTTAGGTTCACCTATCATCTGTCTGTCTGTCTGTCTGTCTGTGCATCTGTCTGCCCGCCTGCCCTCCCGTCTGTCTGTCTATCATCTGTCTATCTATCTATCTATCTATCTATCTATCTATCTATCTATCTATGTATCTATGTATCTATCTATCTATCTATCTATCTATCTATCTATCTATCTATCATTTATCTATCATAATGTGTCTGTTCACCCATCTATGTTCAGCCCGTGAATTGTTGCCCCTCTGTCATGAGCCATGCTGCCTTGGAGCCAGGTGATTATGGACTCACACCTCTGCAAGCTGTAAGCTAAATAAGCTTTTTCTCCTTTATAAAACAACACGAAACAAAAGAAGAGAGAACAAACCTAGGTTCCCTGGGAATGGTAATCCCAGCACCTGAGGCTGAAGCAGAAGGATTGGGATGAGTTCCAGGCCAGCCTGAAGTATGTAGACATTCCCCCCAACCCCTCCAAAAAGACCCCAAAAATCTACATTCCAAAGCAGGATTTACCAGGGTATGCCTATAATCCAACCACAAAGAAAAGATTGCTTGTCAATGTGGCCCCACCATGAACTAGCTCATGATCCTAGATCTGGGTGCAGCCCCACTACGCCTCTCTACCACTGGAGGAGAAAAACCCCAGAATGTTGTTTTTCAGGGCAAATCTAGCACAGAGAGACTTTCTGAAGGGAAGGAAAGTGGCCAGTGCCCTGGGTTGCTGTGCCCAACACGCCCCACTCTGCTGTTTCATGATTCCATCCAAACCCAGTGCTTTTCAAAGGCACATGCTGAAGAACTCAGGTGCTGAGTTCTTCCTGAGTCCCTGAACCAATGAATGGTGCAGATGAGCTTGAATTGTCCTGCCCTAGTATTGGGGCTGGAGCCAGCACAGTCTAAGAAGGCCCAGAGAGCAGCAGACCAGCTGCTTCTCTTGGTCTGCTTGGGAACCTGCAGCTATGGAGCTCCTTGCATCAGCCTTGGAAAAGCACAGCCTAGGCTGGGCATGTCCAGAACCCTATGAGTTACCAGGTCTGAGCCCAGAATAGGCTTGGGCATGAGCACTGGATCATTTTGAAGCCCTGTGCCACTTTTCCTGCTAGAGCTGTGGCAAGGTCAACTCTCACGGAGGCCAGCCACTGTACTGGGTTGACACTGAAGATGGAGCCATGGCTGGAGCAGCCAGGGAAAAGAATGCTGCCAAGACTCACATGTCCAGGACCCAGTGACTCACACCACAGAGGAATTCCTGTCACCTGAGGTGATGCAGATGTTGGTCTCAATGGCCAAAGCCACTCTGAGGCATCCAGGAGAGGCCGTTGCCAGTGGAGGTGGACAAATCCAGGCCCAGAGCCTATGCTGCTGCCCGGGATGCCCTAGGAAGCTGCAGTCTTTGGCTGATGGTAGGCAGGAACCCCAAGGGGAAAGGAACCCTAAAGATTGGGGTGTGACTATTCAATGCCCTTTAGCATGTGGCCTCTGAGGAGCCCAGCTACTCAGACTTTAACTCTGTCCCTAGTGTCCTTGGTGTCTCTGCTCTGAGGATCCTACCTTCTTGTTTTCCCCCTCTCCTGGACAAGAATGGAAAGGCTTTATGCAGATCCAAATCTCCCATCATGTACTCAGGTCCACTTCTGCTCTAGACCTTGTTGGGCTGTGTGCATTGGTTATACTACTTGTCTTATGGAAACTATGTCATGAATAAAGTCTTGGCCCTGTTTACTTCTGTTGAATTGGAGTGAGTGAAATTGGTAATGGAAGCTTGTGTGTGTGTGTGGCGGGGGGGAGTCTGGAGCAGGAAAGGAAGGAAGCCAGGTCGGAGATGAAAAGCTGAATCCCAAGATGTGTTAGAGGAGCTGTGCACAGCTCCAGAGAGAAACCACCAACTGGGTGGACCTCTCCCTAGGGTCTCTCAGAAGTCAGTTTGTGCTTCATTGGGGGGTGAGGGGCAGGGAAAGAACATCAATACCTTGCCTTCAAAATGTCTGCAGACATTGTTAACTAGAAAAGAATGCAATGAAAAGGGTCAGAGAAACATAGGTAGCCTGGGGCTGGGTGAGGTGGTGCATGCCAGGCATCCCAGCCCTTAGGGAGTTGAGTCAGGTGCATTGGTGCAAGTTCCAGGCAAGCCTTGGCTACAGAGGGAGGTCAAGTTCAATCTGAAAAGCATAGGGAGTACTTGTCTTGAAAAACCCAATAGGGACTCTGGGATTATCTTTCCAGAAAAATCCAGGTACCCAGCCCTCTCTCCAGCAGGGATGACATGCACATGGGCAGAACCCTGTCTCTTCAAGCTATATGAAGGAAAATTCCTTGAACCTGGCAACAGGGCAGATAAACAGGGTACATCCACCCTAACAAGGGGAATGACTTTGCATACAAACTCAAAATGTATGATGTTTTATTATATAACTATGGTCTTTGCTCCTAAGGTCTACAATACAAAACAATTAGTTACCAAAGTTTGTTAACTTCTAAATTTTGCTTAATGTTATTAGTATTTCTAATTGTGTATAGGATGTCATATCTGTCTTAGCCCCTTGCTCTTCCTTGGGTAATAATTTTTGGAAATTAATAACATCACCAAACTACTATACTGAATGAAAGTCTGCTGTGCCAAAGGGAAACCAACATACCACTGTCAATTAATTGAGAATACAGGATCTCAGGACAGATACAAACCAAGAATCTCTGACACACAGAAGATATCCATGAAGAACAAACTTTTCCTATAGTGGCTCTGATAGTAGTGACAGCAACATACTATCAAAATTTCACAAGAATTATCACATAAGTCAGAATAACGAGTTCTTCTGAAAGAGAAAAGGGTAAGACAAAGGATAAGACAATAATAAGACAAATGCAATCTCAGGCCCCCAGATCACCCAGAACAAATCCAGGAGACATCATTATAGAAGAAATTGGAAGTCAAAACACCCAAAAGCTCTGAAATGATTACAACTGGACTAAAGAAACAACTCCACATAGGTACACAGGAAATAAGATCAGAAATAATCCCTCAGGAAAAAAGTGATAACTATAATGAAAGAATTGCTGAGAATATCTTAAAAAGACACTGATAAAAAAATAGAGGAGCATAGAGCTTAGAATAATGATGGAAACTGTGAATGAACAATATAAGAAAGAAGTAGAATGCATGAAACAGATTCAAAGAGATATCCAGGAAATAAAAAAATTCCACTAAAAGCTGACAAAACTGTTTAAAGGAAACTGAAGATAGACTTTCAGACCTTGAAGGCATCATAGCAGCTAGTGGCCCAGAAAGGAAAGATCTCTTAAAAGCAACAAGGAATAAGGAAGTAATAATTCAACAGATACAAGATGACTCAAAGGTGAACAACATAACAATAGGTGTCAATGAAAAAAAAGAATCAATGAAAATGACATAAAAAGAATATTTGCAAAAGTAATAGCAGAAAACTTCCTAAACATAAGGAAAGAATATGAAATACAGATGATTGAGTCATATAGAACTCCAAATGGCATCAATCAAAATAAATCTATACCTAGACATATAATAATCAGGATTCCAGAAATTCAACATAAGTACAACATACTAAATGCTGTTAGAGAAAAGAAACAGACTACATTTAAAGAAAAGCCCAACAGAATCACAGCAGATTTCTCAACACAAATCATCAAGTCAAGAAAAGCTTGGAGTGAAATATTTCAGGTCCTACAACAAAACAACTTCCAACCCTGATTGATATACTCTCTAAAACTCTCTTTCAAAATTAATGAAGTAAAATACTTCCATGAAAAAGAACAACTAACAAATAATGACCACCAAACCAACCCTACAACAGCACTTTATTTCTCAAGCTCAGTGGTAAGTTATATGGTTCATTATAACTTATTTTATTTTGTGAATTATTTGAGAAAGCCCTTAACATTAACAAAGATCTGCCAAGCTTACTTGAGACTGGGAGACATATATGATAGAAATAGAGACAGAAAGAGAAAGATCAAATAAAGAATTTTAGATATAATATCACACAACTGATAAATGCCATATATTATGAACAGATCTCTGCTGGAAAATTTGAAAGCTTGTTTTTAAGAAAATACACAAAAGCAAACTACTTTAATTAGCAGAAAGCCCAATTAGTTGTATAATTTTTAAAAAATAGATTATTAAGTCATTTTTTCTTGGTAAGTAATTTATCTTACCAAGAAAACTACCTACATGGCTTTAGGGCAACTATAAATCAAATTCAAGAAGAAAATTTCAGGAGTCAAGTTTAATCTTTCTCTCCCTGTAGTAGGACCCTTTTGTGGTGGTTCCCAAAACTATTGCCATGTGCTTCTCTGTGGTAAAGTCTGCCTGATCATCTTAAAAAAGAGATAAGAAATAGATTTCTGTTCTTAAACACAGTAATAGAAAAAATGAAGGGATGTTTTTCTTTTTTAAGTGAGTTTAATATTCCCTTTTGTAGGAAACCAAATGAAGACTGAGAAAGAAAGGAAAATTACAGATTAATATGTCACGATTACAAATGGGAAAAATTCTAAGCTAAATGCTAGTGAACTGAATCTAGCATTGAGCAACCATTCTGCATCATTGTTAAAGTGGGTTCCTTCCAGAATGCAAGGTTGGCTTAACAATACAAATACAAATCAATGTAATTAATCTCCATAATAGGCACAGGAGAAAAATAGTAGGATCATCTTAACAGATAACAAATACATTTGGAAGGGCCAGTCAGATAGCTCAGTGGACTAAAGTGCCTGCTTTGAGAGAGTGTAGCAGCCGGGGTTCAATCCCCAGTATGCCATGCCAGCCTGGCCCCTGGAGTGTGCTGAGATGGCTATTGAGACTGGGTGTGGTGGTGTGTACCTGTAATTCCAGTGCTTGGGAGGCTGAAAACAAGAGAATCACTACAGGTCTGATCTATGATCTATGTAGTGAGACCCTGTACATCCTGCAGACCCTGTCTTAAATTCTTTAATAAATACATACATACATTTGGAGAGGGTAGGGGAAGGGGAATAAAAAGTCATAAGAAATTCTATGTCCATGTTCCTACTCTTTTAAAAAAATTTTTATTATTTTATATTAATTTTATTGAGAAAGAAATAACAATGAGACAGTTTCAAAACAAGTTAGTAGGACAGTTACAATAATTAATACATTGCATATTGTTGTCTTCATAGTAATTATTCATTGTACAAGATGCAGACATGATATCTTGTCTAAACACTATTAGTTCAAAAAAACTCTCTTAAATCTAATGTTATTATAGTTTTTAGATTCAAGTTTGCAATCAGTATTCACTCAAAGTATTGTGGTTTTAACCTTGAATTTTAGACACACTTTGCATATTTTTTTGATGTGGAAATGAGTTCAATAAGAATTAAATTATGTGCAATTCTCCTATTAATGTAAATATCAATAGATCATAAATCTGCCAATGGATACTATGGTTTTACCAGGCAAGCACTTATTCCACTAAGCCATCTTCCTGGCCCCTTTACTATGGTTTTAGAAAATGTGTCTTGTTATCAAGTTGGCCAGAGGTGTATTGTGGTGGATTATGTAATGGTTAATCTGTAACACTCAGCTAAAATAAATCAACATGGTTCTGAGTGTGGAATGCCCATTTGAAGGTTGTTGGCAATAGCATAAAAGAACTGGAGGAGAAAACGGTGTGTTGCTGATTCTTCTAGAGACACTTGTTCTGCTGCTTTTCCTGATATGAATTCAGATGTTCTCACAGTCAGAGGAGTTTAGGTCCTTGCTATCACTGAGGATGGCTGCAGTTCTCTTCAGTGGAGTTCTGGTCCTTACCTTGAGTGTCACTTCCTGCATCCAGTGAAGATCCCTCAGCCTGCTGGCACAGAGTTTTCATAACACTGGTGCAGAGATTCTATCTTTCATGACTCACTTTGGGCCTTCTTGGTGCAGTTTGTTGCATGTACCTACTCTTTACAGTGAACGTAATCATTATGCACTACAAACATGTGATAATAAAAAATAATAATACATTTAGAAAATCAAATTATGCTTCACAATTAAAATGATGAGGGAAATGCTTTTAGAAATACAGGAATAACTTTTTGAAAAAGCAATGAAAGTCTTTCACAGTGGAAAAACTATAGCAAACATCATACTTCAAGACGTAGTTTTGAGGGGGTTTGCAGGTTAGCTCAGTTGTTGAAGTGCCTTCTGGGGCAAACCCAGTCAGGTGCAGGGGACCCAGCTTCCCATGCCTTACCAGACCCACCCTTAAGGCAGCCTGAGCAAGTAAAAAAAAAAAATCCTTCGCAACTTAAGAAAAAATGATATAGTTTTGAAAGCCTTCCTTTCAAGATAAGAAGAATACAAATATGTCTTTTCAGACATTGCACTGGAGGTCCAACACATGGCTGTGACATAAAAAAAAAAAGGTATAAGAATTTATTTCATTTAGGTTTCTTTTCTTTTATTTTGTGGCCAGTTCAATCCACCCTGGGGGCAGGGCTGGTGCAGCATGTGGTGCTAGGGATTGAAGAGTGGTCCCT
>NW_004524631.1:3471815-3474215 GCF_000260255.1 Octodon degus | reverse complement strand
CAGCTTCCCTAGTGCTAGCATTACAGGCATGTGCCACCATACCCAGGCTTGGTGGCTGGCTCAGCACACCCAGGGATGGGGCTGGTGTAACATGTGCTATGGGGGATTAAACCCTGGTCCCTGCACTTGCCTAAGCAGGTGCTTAGTCTGCTTGCCAGCCAAAAAATTGAATTTATTAACCTACCTGGTTAAAAATCTTTTGGATAGAACAAGGAGCTAATAATTAAAGATATTAATGATGCACAAGAGTATTTTCTTAGTAGACATCAAGGCTTAATAAACAGTATGCTTACTTGGTGTAAGGATAGACTGACATATTGCTAAACAGATAAATTGATTTATTGAGCTGGACTGTTATTAAATGATCAGTTGTACACAGCCAAACATATCTGCTTTTACCTGAGAAACTATTGCAGATAGATGTGCACCAGCAGATATAGGAGTAAGAAAGTTCACAATAGCATTGCAAATGGTCTTCCCAAATGGAAATAACTATGTCTTACTTACTTTTCTCATTGCTGGGGCAAAATACCCAACACTCATAAGTTAATGGAGAATAAATTTGTTTTAGCTCATGGCTTGTGAAGTTTTCAAGGGAGGGTGGCATGGCAGAGGGCCATCGTAGAGGAGAAACAGTTCATGGTGTGGCAGGCAGAAATCAGGAAGCAGCAAGCATCCATTTTCCTTTTGTTTCATTCAGGCCACCAGCCATTTGGAGGGTGCCACCCACACTAAGGGTGGGACTTCCTATTACCCACACCCAGAACTATGATAAACCTATTTGTGCGCTAATTCCGTATCACACACCATTAATCCTAGTATTACACCCTTAGTCTAGATTCACACATCCTAGATCCAGCCATCTCCAAACAGCCCCACCTCTGAGTCCATAAGCCTTTGGGATAACATATAGATATAAGCATAATAACCTGCTATCTACCACCTGTACAATTAACAACAGCAAAAAATGAATACATGTTATCTACATGTAATAAACTAATTTCAGGAATTGCATGCAAAGCAAGAAAAACAACATTCTATTTATAAAATTCAAAATAAGTGAAGAAGTTATTTTAAATTAGCTGATAATTCTCTAAAGAAGAGCAAGGACATAATTAAGAGGAAATTCTGGATAGCATTTACCTCTTGGATGGGCAGGTTGAGGAAGAGATATGGCCAGGGAGGAGCAGAGTGTGCATCTAAAGTATTAGTAATTTTTAATTTTTTTAAGAAGATGTTGCAGGAATCAGTGCCTATTTTGTTATTATCTACATGCATGATACATTTTAAAATGACATTTTATGAAAGAAAAAATCCTCCACATAAAATACTAATAAAGAGAAATCACTCAACCATGATAAGACTTTATAACAACTGACCTAGTAAAGTGCTACTATCCTAGCACTTTAGCCTAAGAAAATGGTAAATTTATCCTCAATTACCAAACTATTTGTTTTGTTTGAAAAGAGTTAGCTAAGTCTAGGAAGGGCCATGGCTCCCTGGATGAAAAACGTTATTCAGAGCAACGCTGCATGGTCCATCCCACTGTGACCTTAGCAAAAGCCTCTCCCGCTTTTTGAGGTGGCATCTTGCTATGCCATCCAGTGGGCCTTGAACTCATGGCGACCCTCCTGCCTCAGCCTCCCACAAGTGCCAGGATTGCAGGCATTTACCGCCATGCCTGGCCCAGCTGCCTGTTCCAGGCCTCTCTACCCAGCCTAGATCTCATGGGCAGGTCACTAAGCTGGCGCCTTACCTAATGTGCTCCCTTCCTTCCTCGCTGAGACAGTAGCTTGTGAGAATGAAGCCCCCTTGTGGTTTTATTTCCTTAACACAGTCACACATTTGAGGTCACAAACGTCAAAAATACCCTTAAAATTTTTACAAAGCACTGGTGGATTACCCAGTAAGTAAAAACAAACAAACAAACAAACAAACAAAAACATTCCTACCATACACTTGATTCAGGGTTATTTGGTGAAGTTTGTTAAAATGGGCACTTTGAGCTTACAATATGCATCCCCATCCTGAACAAGAAAATAAAATAAAATATACAATAAAAAATGAGTTAGCTTAGTCAATAGTATAAGAAAATTAAATGATTAGTGTAAATTAAAGAGTAAGTAATAATTTTATTATTTGTAGATAACGTGGAACACTTGTTCTGTCAGATGTTGACGTTTACCTCAAAGGTGCCAAAATTAAACCCACTTAGTACTGGGATGGTAAGAGAGATTTGATTCATAAATAATCAAAAATATTCAGACAAAAGTTCAGAGCACATATAAAGACTAAAAAAATGGTAAAAACCATTATTTTTGGTTTTGTGCCTAAAGAAAGGTTTGTTTGTACATATATCAGCATAACAGGCATTCATACAGTTAATATCATTCTGAAAAT
>NW_004524631.1:3454679-3469888 GCF_000260255.1 Octodon degus | reverse complement strand
TTAAATACTTGGGCATAATTCAGATAGATTAAGCATTTCAACATAAACACTAAAATATTAAAAGAAATCAAAGATGCACATTTATAAAGCTTTACAAAGGTTTTTTAAGGGTAGCATAAAGAATTACAGGTAAAAAAATACCTTGAATATAAAAATAGAGCATTCTGATGTATGTTTGAAAACACTTCAGTTGACACTGGTTGATAGTGACTTATAATTGGATAAAAAAGAATGAGAGGGTCAGCCAGTTAGCTCAGTGGACTAAAGCACCTGCTTAGGCCAAGCGCAGGCACCCAGGTTCAATCTCCAGCACCACAAACTCTGCTGGCTCTTCCCCTGGGGCGCTTTGAGACGGTGATTGAAATTGGGCATGGTCGTGTGTGCCTGTAATCCCAGTGCTTGGGAGGATGAAAATAGGAGCATCACTGGGAGTCTGATCTGCGTAGTGAAACCCTGTAGGTCCTGTGCTAAATATATTTTAAAAAATAAAAAGGAATGAGTTTTAATTTTTCTTTGCACACATCTCTTTGTTTTATTTTTGTAATCTCTAAAGCTAATCAAATAAAAAAGCTTTAAAGCCTCTCAAAATGAACTCAAAAGGTAAGAGATGATCTGGAAAAATATTTGAAATGTGTACAACACTCAGATCCATAAAGGTATTGTAGTATCAAGATGAAAATACCAAGGTGGGTGAACA
Source organism: Octodon degus (assembly GCF_000260255.1). Classification (NCBI taxonomy): domain Eukaryota; kingdom Metazoa; phylum Chordata; class Mammalia; order Rodentia; family Octodontidae; genus Octodon; species Octodon degus. Next base: position 3,469,191 of record NW_004524631.1, on the reverse strand, counting down.
AGGCATTAACAGGCAATTCACCAAGAATGTCCGCTGTAAATGTTAAAGATACTCAACACTGTTAAGAAGAAGCCCACAGAAAAGAAAGCTAGGTGCTGTTTTTAAAATCATGTAGACAGATACTTCAAAGAATGATGCTAGCAAGGATATGTGGAAGTAGGTCATTTTATGAAGTGCTTTTAGTATAAGCTTTTGGATGTGTAGTTTTAGCAGAATCTGTACACAAAACAAGCATATCCTTTGGTACAGTCAATCTCCTAGAAATTGATCCTAAATAAATGGCAAATGTTTATAGTTGTATTACAGGATTGTCAATACAAAACTGTTTTATTTCCTTCAACAGAGAATTGTATGTAGAAATTGTGATTCATTCCTCCAGTGGAATCCACACAGCTATTTAAATAACCTTGTGGATATAGATTTATGGGTATGGAGAGATGTTAATTATCTTTGGCATGTGGTGTAAATGTTACAAACAGCCTATTATCAAATTTTGGTTAAATGAGTGGATACAGATAACAAAATGTCTACAGGGAGCCCAACAGAGTGTTAGCCGTTATCATCTATGGATGGGACCAAGGGTGGTTTCTTTTATTTTTTTCATTTATGTATTTTGTACAGGGTCTTACTACGCAGCTTGGACTCACAGTGATCCTCCTGTTTTCAGCCTGCCAGCATTGGGATTACAGGCATGTGCCATCATGCCTGTACTCTGCCGCTGGCCCAGCATGCCCTGGGGGTGGGGGTGGGGCTGGTGCTGCATGTGGGCCCAAAGGTGATTTTTTAAATAAACATTTCTACTTTCCTCTAGTGTCTGAATTTTAAAATAACAAACAGCTCTGTCTGTCTACCTACTACCCATCTGCCTTCTGTGCAGGGAGTAGTGACTCCCACATTCCTCCAGTTAGCCTAGATGCACAGGTGTTTGGTTTGGTGTGTACCTCTCCACTGAAAGAAGTTTGCCAAGGTAAAAAAATGACTCCTTGTTTGCCAATCTAATAATGCTGTTCAGTTGTTATCTATAGGATATCTTTGGTTTTGTCCTGCAAATCTTCCCTCCTTTCAAAAACTTATTTTGTGGATCCTATGTCGATGTGTTTTTAAAGCACCTATTGAGCTACATCACAGACTATCACGTAGTCTGCCAACCTTTCACATATTATACCTTTCCTCATATCCATCTTTGATTGGCATTTTTTCCCTTTTATATTACATATATATAATATTTAACTATATATTCTTAGTTTTCTCCCATTGCTGAGACAAAAACACCCAAAGCTCAAGGAGGATATATTTATTTAGCTCACAGTTTGTAGAAGTTTTAATCTGTAATCCACCAGATCCAAGGTAGGGTGGAAACAGCAGAGGGCCATCACAGAGAACAGTTCACAGCACCCACAGGATAGCAAAAGAAACAAAGGGAGGAGGCAAGACTGTTTCTGCCTCTTGCATTGTATGCAGGCTACCTGCCCTAGGGTGGGTGTAGCACTCACACCCTTAATCCTAGCCAGAGCTGTAGCAAAGCAGTCAGTAGACTGATTTAATAATCATATACCCTTAAATCCCAGCATCACACACTAGATTTGGCCACATCTGAAGCCCTATGACCACATGAGGCTTTGGGGGCTCATTTAGACACAAATCAGAACATATATATATATATATATATATATATATATATATATATATATATATGATATTAAAATAATATATATGTCCTGCAGGACACAAGGCCTTGACCATTTAAAACCAATGCACAGGGGGCCTGCCGGATAGCTCAGCTGTTTAAGTGCCTGCTTATTGCAAATGTAGTCAGGTGCAGGATATTGCAGTTCGATTCCCAGACCTACCCTTAAGACAGCCTGAGCCAGCCAAAAAAACCCAAAACAAACAAAAACCAATGCACACATTGCATATTCCAAGATCTACATACTCTATAAAGGAATTGTATCTAGGCTACAATAAGAACTACACTTTATCTTTTGAAAAAGAGACAGACACCCTTCCTTCATCCCTCCACAATTCTATTTCCCCCTTCCCTTTACAGCTTTCCATAGCATCACAGCTACTTCGCCACCTGGCCTGACACAGAGAGCCATTCTGGGCCCAGGCTTGCCTCCCACTCCTCTTTCCTCAGAGCCAGGCTGAGACTGCACATTCTTAAGATCTGAAGAATGACAGCAATTTCTCGCCTGCATCCTCATGGCTGTGTGTATTTCAGGTACACATGACTTTCTCCAGCATTTACGTGGTTAACTTTCAGTCTTTACCTGAATTCCACAGAAGCAGAATCTGGAGCACAGGTTTGTGTTCAGGCTTATTGTGAGGCATGGGAGAAACAGGAAGGGGGTAAGTTGGCACAGGTTGCCTTCATAGACTGGCCACTACCACAAGTTGCTCTGGCCCAGTGCGGTAGGAACTTTCTATTGGGAGCATGAGGAGGGAGGCCTTGACCTCTCAGGTTCTACTCTGAAAGTGGAAGGGGATTGAGTCCTGGTGACTCCAGACTGCACTTGTGTGAGTGCCTGGCCAATTTGATACCCCAAGCCTCATGCATACTTGAGGAGAAGTGAGGGCAGTGGTGCATCTTCCAGCGGCGGATGTAGTAAGAAGAGATGGGGCCAAGAGGCTGAAGACTCCCACTTGGGAAGGGATCAGTTGGCCTTTAATTGATCTTTCTGTTCTCTTTCTGGTATCTATCCTTTATAACCACAGTAATCTTCATTTAAAAGAATGATTATGTTATTTCCCTGATGAAAATATTTCAGTGTCTTTCCTTGAGACTTCCAGAAAAAAAGATAGTCTTCAATATACCATGAAGCCTTCCTTTAAGAAATGACCCATTCCTACCTTCTTAGAACATTGCCGGCCAACTGCCCCCGTAAATCTTTCCCAGAGTGTCTCCCGCTCTTGTTTTGGCTCTTTATCAGTGTTTCTCCTCTCATTTTTACTTTCTTAGTCCCTCTTCAAAGGCCTTTCATGATACTCTCCTCTTCCCATGCTAGTTTAACCTTGTCTTTCATGTTCTAGCAGGATCTGGTGTTAATCTTCATCATAGGATTTAGTATATTCCATTACATTATTATCTCATGTATCCATCAAATTACACTGTCAACTCCTAGCAGAGATCCTCATAGCAATAGGTCCTCAACAACAGTTGAAAATGTCCCAGTATCTAAAGTAAAGCTGTACATAAGGGAGGAGGACCCACTATGTCGCTAAAGTGAACACTAACCACATTCACTATGGTTTAACAAACCCCAATACCTTTGGGCTTCTAGTTCCTCTCAGAGGTGTTAATCTGGTATTCCTAGAAGATATGCCTTAGAAAGCATTCAGATTTCCAACATTGTAGGAAGGATTGTTAGGTAAAGAGATGAGAAGGGTGGTAGCTATAAGCTAGCAGGACTCTCCAAAGAGCGATGCTTGTTGCTTTCAAGGGGTGTGAAGACTGGCAATCCATGGAGCCATCCTTCCGAGGGAGCGTGTTCAACCCTCTGAACAAGTTGTGTCTGCGAACTGGAGCTGGAAAAGCAGCCTCATGAGCTTGAATGGAATTGGGCTGCAGGCCAGTATCACTCTGTAGAGTTTGAAAATGTGACATGAGACATTAATATCATACCTCCCCAAGGTTTGATCTTGTTGCCAAGAGGTGTGGCATTGCTATCACCAGGGAAAGTGTGAGAAAGACTTGGGAAAATATCACAGGCTGAGAGATCATTTTTCATTTTCAAATAAATCTGCCAGGCTGCTTTCCTTTGTGAAAGAATATAGCTTGATTTGTTAGGTTTTGGGGGATTCAGTTTTGTACAATTAATAAAATTCTGATAAATTTAACTTTTATTTTTTATTTTTTTAAACTTTTTAAAAAGAATAATAGTCCATTTCTTTATTTGATTAGGGAACAACCAGGGCTTGTAACTATTTCTGCTTTCAGTGTTTCTCCTGGTTACCTCCCTAACTTTAAGTGATACAGACATTGCTATTTTTTTTTTTTTCAAATAGCAACGTTAGACATAATTTATCACTTGAATTTCTGAGATGTTGAAAAAATCTCATCTACTCAAGCTGAACTCTTTCCGCCGTGCCCCTCCAGTTTAAAACAATTGCTATGTTAAATGTTTTCTTCTAAGTAAAATAGCATCTCTTAACCAATGTTCAGCAGGTAGGGGCTTAAAGTAGGCTAGGCTTGCTTCGAAACCCTTCCTGCATGATGGTTTTTTCACATCGGATCTATGGAACAGATTACGATGTCCACTTGGCAGATTTGGAAGCCGAGGCACAGAGCTGTGACATCCTGTGTGAGGGAAACGGTTAATCAGGAGGGACCTGATGGCTCTCCTGGGCGTGCTAGTAACAACTATGCTCTACCTCTCCACAGAGCAGGCTCTGAAGACCCAAGACTTCTGTCCACTTCACCCTCCCGCCTTCACCCTCCTCTCCTGTTAGCCCTCTGTTGTCAGCACTTGTCTCCCTACGCAGCTTGGACTCATAGTGATCCTCCTGTTTTCGGCCTCCCCAGTGCTGGGATTATGGGGCCGCCACCACGCCCGGACTCTGTCGCTAGCTCAGCGTGCCCTGGGGGCGGGGCAGGCAGGACCGGGAATCAAACCCTGGTTCCTGTGCCAAAACAGGTGCTTTGTCCGCTGAGCTATCTCTCCGGCTACGTCTGATGTGTGTTCCCTCAGCTTGGTTCATAGGCTAATTAACAAGACTGAAATTGATGCACAGCGTTGATGTGGTTGTGACTACGTGAGCGCTGCCCGGTATGGGCACAATCATGTGTTAGGGTTATAAATTCAGGGTTGTAAACTGCGTACCCATCAAAGCTGAGAACGACCCTGACGTCCAATTCAAACGGAGTCTCTTTCCTACCTGTTTCTTATGGCTTATACCCGGATGTCCCCGCAAAGTCTCATGTGGTCTTAGGTGGGGCTTTTGGGAGCCACAGGATCCCAGGTGTGCAGATCTGGATTCCTGCTCCGATGGGTTTGTATCTGGGTGTGACGTTGGGAGGGAAGCCTGTTGGGAAGAGGTGGTCCCTAAGGGCGTGACTGGGAGGGACATGGAGATGTATGTGTACCTACATATTCTACCATGCATCACATATGCACGCTCCTTCTCCTCTGGTAATGACTCTCATCTCTCCAAGAACGGCTTCTCCTCTGTCGCCTCTCGGTCTTGGAACCAGGCACTTAAGAGCTGAAAGCTCTTCAGATGGCAGCAACGTAATTTTCTCCTCTTTTAACTTGTAGGTGTCAGGTATTTCGTCCCAGCAATGAAAACGTAACTAAGATACTCTTCTTAAATTCTCAAAACCAAACTACATTTTATTTGATAGGGTTTGGGGATGTGACTGGCTTGTACTTGGTTCTTGTTGTCTTCCTTTTTTCCACATGTCTCCTACCATCTTCTGGAGCAGTGTTTAGTAGACAAATTTTAATTAATCTGTTACTTTCACCCCAATCCCCATTTTCCTGCCCTCTTTCCTACCTCTGACCTGAGTATGGGGCCCCTCCAGGGTTCTGCAATTAAGATTATTTATATTTTGCCACCTTGCTTCCCTTTGTGAATTCTGGTTTCCTGCTTCCTCATATGGAAATTTCAATTTTCAGCAGTTTTCATCTTGTAGAGAAATGTTTAAATCTGTCCTTACTGTTTTCCTCCTGCCTACAAATCTTAGATCATTTCTTCACTTTCTCTGAGTAGTGTACCTTGGTTATACTGAGTAATGGGCTTCGCTGTGGCGTTCCCATGCACGGCTACGCCTCGCTCGTGCTTGCTGCTTCCTGAATCCTTTCCTCTTCTCTAAAAGCCACTTTCCTGTCATCCTTTTTTATCCTTTTTTCTCAACTCTACTTATGAGAAAACATCACATCTATTTTCTGAATCTGGCTTATTTTGCTTTATGTGGTGGCTTCTCATTCCATACATTTTCTTGCATTTGACATAATTATAGTCTTCTTTTTAGCTAAATAAAATCCACTGTGCATATATGGCACACATTCTTTATCCGTTCATAGGTACCTAGGTTGATTCCACAATTCAGTTCCTGGAAATTGTGCTACGATAAACATGGCTATGCTGTTAACCTCTGCAGTATGCTGATTTTAACTTCTTTGGGTAAGGAGGAGTGGATTGGGAGACTGTATGGCAGTTCTAATTTTAGGGTATTTGTTTGTTTGTTTGTTTGAGACAGGGTTTCACTGTACAGCCCAAACTGGTCTCAAACTCAGTGATCCTCCTGCATCAGCCTGCTGGGACACAGGCATATGCCCCCATGCCCACCTCTAATTTTAGTTTTTGAAGAGTGCATCAACACTGATTTCCATTTGTATTCTCACTAATAGCATATAAAGATTCCCCTCCCCGTGTCTATACTGGAAACTTTTGACTTATTGGATTTATCAGGTGAACATTCATGCTCAGTTTTTTGAGGTATAAATTCTAATTGGTCCACATTCTAAATAATCACAATGTTTTACATGCACATGCATGCATGCATACATACACAATCTAAGTAAACAGCAAATCCAAATAAACAGCACTATCAAATAGAAATAATCCTTGTTTCTTTAAAATTAAATGACTCAGATGTAGATAAAACTTGTTATTTAGAAATACTTATAAATGAAAGAAAATGATTTCAGAGCATTATTCTCCACCTCCCGCTTAAACCACAGTGGAAGCGGGAGGTGGAGAATAATAATAAAGAGAAAACTTTGTTATCAGCTCTTATTAATTGAACTTCTCTATCAGCTTAATCACACTTATTTTACAATCATAACTGATGCTCATATCGATGTCCTTAAGGCAGTGCAAGACCCTGGCACCTTCCTAACCATCAGAGCATAGTTAAACTATGTTCAAGATTAATCCTAGTGTAAGGTAGTGTAAGCTAAGATTTATGGTAAGTATATCTGTTGTCCCATCATATTATAGGAAAAGCATGAAGTGGCATACAAATGTATACACAGCACAACAGGATAAAAGAGAACAATGGGGAAAGGCTAAGAACTGCACCATAAAGCTAGAAATGAGGGTTGTACTCAGAGCCCCTGCTGCCTGCAGAGTGACACAGTTGTTAGAAATTCACCACACATTTCATTCTGAGCAGCTATGGGTCGAGCTAAAGCTGGTTCCACAGGCAGCAGAACCAGCTCCTTGGTTCACGGTGCCAGGAAAACTAAAATAATTTGCTGTGGAGAAGAAGAACAATTGCTGGAACAGTCTTGGGCAAATTACTTCCCATGAGCTCTGGTAAAGAAGCTAAGCTTAATGCAGATTATCATGTGCCCTATAACTTCGTTACAGCAAACATAACAATGTGATGCATGTGGGAATTTCCGCAATACGAGCAAGCAGAGCTCCACGGGGTAGAATTATAAGCCAATTTCTTTCCCTTCTCTCCACATCACAATCTCTAACTATTCCTTGCCTGTGAGATTTAACCCTGGGGTTTTCTTATTCTCAGAAAACAAAATGTTTCCATTCACTTTTAGCCACTAGGGTAGTTTCCTTTTAGTTATTGCATTCAGTCCATTGGGATAATCGAAACTCAAAACCTCATTTGAAGTTAAACCTTCTCCTTCCATAGCTTGGGTTGGAAATCTGTGGTGGTAAAGAAGGGTCACAGTCTGGCATCTTCCTTGCAGCTGTGTCTTATAATTTAATTTTTCTCCTTCCTTATTACACCTTTGCTTTCTACTGCCTTGTCCCAGATTTCTTTGATTGAAGAAACCAGTTAACTGGGGAGGGGAGTACCCTCTCTGTATTGCTGCAAGCTTGCACTGTCCCCTGGGCCTGGCCCTTCTCTGCCTTGGGTCCTGGATTCTCTAAGGTGTGTCAGAATCTAGCTCACTGTGCTCACCACATTCTTTTAAGGAACTCCTTTGAAGTTTCTGAGCTCTCTCCTGAAGGCCTTTCTCCAAGCCTCAGCTAAGGGGAAATCATCCTTCTTCCTTCTCAGTGGAAGAAGGAGGAAATATATCATGACACTGTGAAAAATATTCTCCCAGTTGCCTTTCTTGGCTTTTTCTGCAAGTCTTTTTGATAACCTTGTCACGGTGCTGAGCCTGAGGTAGAAAGGCCAGTCTTCTGACACCTGCTTTGCAGGTCTCCTTGATGCTCACTGTTCTGGTGGCTTGCACTAGAATGGAGATAAAAAAGGGTCCTGTTGTATTTTTTAATAAAGCCTTGCAATATTATAGCAGATAAAATATTAAGTACTTTTCTGTTTTGAGGCTGTAAACAATGTTTAGGTGTGAAAAATACTAATGGATTGCATTTTACTATTTTGTTATTTTTTATGTATTTAGTACAGGGTATACAGGGGCTCACTACATGGATCAGACTCATAGTGATCCTCCTGTTTTCAGCCTCCCAAGGCCTGGGATTATAGGCAGGTGTCCCATGCCTAGTCTCAATCGCCCTCTCAGTGTGCCCCAGGGATGGGGCTGGCACAGCATGCTGGAGATCAAGCCCCGGTCCCTGTGTCTGCCTAAGCAGGCATTTTAATTTACTGAGCTATCTGGCTGGCCCTTGATTGAATTTTATTAAATTGATTTAATTTATTTTCTCTAAACAGTAAAATTGAAACATTTGTATTTTATTTTATTTTATTTTATTTTATTTTATTTTATTTTATTTTATTGGGGGGGTGAATTTAAGAGCCTTTATTATTGAGCTCAGGGCTGCCAGTCATTTCTCACATAGGAGAAGACTGATCGGCTCCTAACCTGGAAAGCAAGGGGTTTTTAAAATGAAAGTCACATGACTAAGAGGTCTTTTACATTTCAGCAATAAGCACAACTTGCCCATGTGGAGGCTTGTTAAGCAAGCCATTTTGACAAGGTAGGAATTAGATTAGGGAGGGGAGGGAGACAGTTACTCATTACCAAACAGCCTTGAGTAGAGAGTGGGTACACATTCTTTAGGTAACTGAAAGTGCAAAGTTCACAATTGCAGCACAAAATTTAGTTAACCCACTACATTCCCCACTGGTTTTGTCCGAGAATCAGAGCATTGATTCTTCAGTTATCTTTAAGGGCTGGTATTGAACTCTAAGTACAATTAACTTGATGGCCTGGATTTTTGTTGAATATTCTTAAACAGTTTATTAAACAGGGCCCGATAGTCAGGGCCTAGTGAAGCAGGAGAAAAGGTCTAATTGAGACAGCTATCGGGTCATTTATATAAGGAGACACTGAGACTAATCTCAAATTTTTTTTTTTTGATGAATCTCTAGAGCCAATTTTTAGTTACATCATACCCCAATTGTTTTACATGTTGTTCTGCTATTTCACCAAAGAAGAGTTTTTAACAACACTAAATATTATAGCATTACGAATGTATTTTAGATTAGAAGGATCAATGAATGACCAAAAAGTGAAGCCAGTTTCTCACAATATTAGAGCCCAACTTCCTAGTGACAATGCTATAACATATGTTTGAGGTAAAACACACACACACACACACACACACACACACACACACACACACCACAGGAAGACTCCAAATTTAAGCTATAAAAGTATTACCACAATCACCTTTCAAAAAAAATGATCAATGAATGAAAAGAAAAAATGTTACATTACTCCATGGCCTCTTTTAGGGATAGTCACTGTTTTATAGCCTTTTATTTTCCTCTGATTTATAGCCTTTTATTTTCTTCTGGACATTCTCTGCCATCTGAACCTCACTATTCAAATATTGTTTTTAGGACATACACAAGGTTTCCCTCTAAATTCACAATCTGAAAGGAAAACTCGTCATAACAAATTCACACTATCACAGCAGTAAAACAGATGTGTGCACAAATTCAGGGGTGAAAATAGAGAACATGCTGCAGTTGCTTCTCAGTTTTTGTTTCCATAATTCTGAATCCTGTGCTTGCACAGTTTCGACATGTTGGGCATTAGCTCATCAGAAACCCCACATCATTACATGAAAATGTCTGACAGAATTTCTGAAAACCCTATGAAGGAAGTACATGCGCCCAGGAACTCCAGACAACAACTGAAAAAGATGACTGAACCAGCCCTGCACATTTTTAATGTAGACGGAATTGTGTTATCTTGGAAACAAATGCCTCCTTTATGTTTTTTCAGAAGTGGAGACAAAAATGCCCCAACATAAAGCATCCCAAATAGGCTCACCCTGCTCTTAAGAGAATGTGAAGTTAAGCAAAACCTGTGCTGGTGGGTAGCACTTCAAAAACCATAGCACATTTTAGGGACTATTGAAGAGTGAATTGCCTGTTATGTGATATTTGACTTATTAAGATTGGGTGGCCAAGGCAGTGCCCAGTGACTATCTGAGGAACCGTTTCTACTTAGCAGAGAGCACGCAGGGGTGGAAAACTTGCAAGCAAGCCTCCTTTGGTAATAGGCTGGGCTCCCAGATGTCCTTCTAGCGTGGACAGTTATGGAGCTAATTAGATATGGTCCTCTTGCTTTCAGGTACTGTGTCATTATTGTAGCCTCCGACTTTGGAGACACTGCAGCCTTCAAGGCAGGCTGTTTGCAGGAGGTGATGCCCGTGTGGTGCTTAGATGCTGATATATAGTCTAGGATGCAGGCAACACTGCTCAATAAAGGATTTACGGGAGAGTTTTGACATTCAGAAGGTCTTCAAATTTATCAACTGAATTTGGCACGTATCATAACAAACAATGAGTGGGCTGTGGCAGAAACACATTCTGCCATTTGTTGCTGGCTTCCAAGGTTTCGAGGAGTGATTAACGCAAAACAAAAACCTTCAATCTTGCGGAGAAGGCTAGATTTAGTGAAGTGGATGGTACAAAGAACTTATAAACAAGGAATTTGTTCAATTGGATGCTTATTCTGGGTCCCTGCAAATGAAACAAGAGGAGCCACTGCCAGGTCTTTAAGAGTTTTTCAATTATGCAGATGAAATGACTGCTCAAGTTTGGTTCTGTTTTGGTCCATTTTTTTAAAAAAAAAAACATTTTAGGCTGGTGAGACAGCTCAGTGGCTTAAGCACATATCTGGACAGCCTGTGCTCTTAGCTTGCTCCCTGCCTTCGCACTCCCACTCTAGCCCACTGCCCCGCATGGGGTCAGCGTCTGCCCACCTGCAGCCTCCATCCTTCCCTAGATCACTTCTCATTTGTTTAACCGTTAAAACAAATTTCCATGTTTGTTTATTTTTAACTGAGTGCTATTTGTATTCATCACATGACTTAAAACACATGATAATTTTAAATGTATGTAAAATTATATATTTATTGCATTATATAAGGACAACTACTTTTGATTGTATACTGCACTGTCATATAGTACATGAAACATACTAAAATCTCAGTGAATATGAAGCAATTATGTAGTTGGTGTTTTATATAATGCAGTTATGCAGAAATCACTGGGTCCTTACTACAGGTTTTTAAGAGTGTTTAATTATGGAATATAGGGTGAGATTTCAGATGGTCTTAATATAGAAAACACTTTTCCTATTTTAAATGGTAGAATATATAAGATTTTTCTCCCACTGCCTCCAGATTTGCTATTTAGCATTTCAAACCAGAAAAATATTAGATTGAAATAATAAGCAATTTCCATATACAAATTTACTTTTTTAAAAATAAAAAGGGGATATACTTTTACTGACTTATATGATATATATTCATGTTTATTAAGAAAAGTGTATGTTTTCTTTGTTTGTATATTGGATAAACATCACATCAGAATGCCCACAGTGCCCATAGCTTTTTTTTCTAAAGGTTTACTGTTTATGGCTCTCTGCTGAATAGTAAGACCTTATCATTTTTTTTTTAAGTAAAGAGGTGCTTCCTATCACCCTATTACACTACTCTGGTCTCAAATGATTGAGACAGAGGGAGGAATTTAACTCAGGGATTGCAAATCAGGAGCCATAGAGGCTGGGAAAGTGGCATAAGTAAACAGGCAAGTAGAGGAGACACCGAGGTACACTGCAGACTGAAAAACCTAAGACATCGTGCCTTATCTTAAGGAGGTCGTATTTAACATTTTCCAACTGTTAGATCTTTGGATTTTCAAGAAAACCTAATAATTTTTATTTTTAAATGAGATTTTCTATTCTCCCCATTGTATGGGCCAACAAAATACAGGTCAAAGAAATCATGACTGTGGGCCAGACTTGGTTTACCTGTGGCTTGTTTTCAACTTCTGACCTTCCTAAGGAAAGTAAGTGTGTGGGTCTTCTAATGATTGTTCATCCCTCTTCTCCTTCCAGTTGTCAAGTTTCCTCTGTCCTATCCAGAAACACAGTATTTCCTGGACAGCAAATATAGAAGTGGGAGCTTTTTGTGAATTACTTTTTTTAAAATGTGTAGTTAGCTAAAATTGAGATGAAACATGTCATTCCTGGTGAATGTTCCATGTATTGGAAAAAACACATATTTAAGAACCAAAAGTCCTGAATTCAAATCTCAGCTCTGCCACGTACTGCCTTTGATGTACTCGCTAAGTTTCTTCTTCTAATCATGTTTTTTTTTTTTCCTTTTGGTCATTGCCAGGATTAAATAAAATTTTGCATGCAAAGATGATATCTTCCAAATGTTAATTTCATGCTCATATGTATCAGCACAACACTACCTCCAAGTGGCTAACAAGCTACAGAAGCCTCACTGATTAGAATCATAACTTGGATCCACCAGAAATAATTATAAGCTTTTGTGTGACACACTTTTAGTTTTATTGAAATTATTCCCTAGTTATAGCAGTGTGACCTCTGATAATTTGCCTGACTAGCAATACGTAATTATTATTATTTTTTTTTTCCTGAGGACTAAGAAGTTCTCAAATCTTTCATCCTCACCAAGTACCTGGGGCAGAAGGCAGGGACTGAGCCCGAGGACTCATTTTACAGATGAGGAAATTATTTTTTCCCTTTAAGCCTCGATATTTCCTCCTGGGAACCAAAGAGCTCATAGAATGAATGTTCCCCCATTTTCCGTTCTCTAAGGGAATAGTAGGGTGATCAATGAGATAATGATGTGAGGAGAGCTCGTTGGAGGAAAGGCATTTCACAAACACAAAATGAAGATTGGCTGACTCACTGATTCCAACTGCTCAGAGGCATGGGGAAATCTTCGGGGATGCACCATTGCTTCTTACTCTACCTGCCCGTGCACACCTTCAGAGCCGGATTCTGCAGCATTTCCTAAATGTCAAAGTGACCCTCCATATAGCACAATTCATCATCCAGTTTGTAATTAATACCAAGTATGTATGAAGTAAAATGATTCATCTTTTGATATTTTTGCAGGGTGGGAGGCTTGGGACTAACTTAAAATCAAATAGATTATGTAATGTGGCCAGCAGCCACTTCGCATGGCTTTTTATGGTCTGGTCTTGCAGGATAAAAAAGTTCTAGCTCAGAACCACTCTTTTTAAAACAAACTGATGTCTTCAGTGTCTGAAGCTTTTCCAGGAGACTAGAAATGAATTGGTAAAAATTTGAAAAGCCAAAAGCAAAAGATTTTTCTAAAAAGCACAGCTGGAAGAATTGAATTAATGCTGTATCCAGCTGTTTCTAAGGACCTAAATGATATCAGGTGTGCTTACTGTAGATGTGGTTGGAAGCATTGTATTTTGTCTTTATCTCTGTGGTCGACATGGACAACAATGCAGAAGAATAAATAAAGGAATGATTTGCCAACTCAAGTGTTGTGTTAAGTAAGAGCCATAACATTTTTGTTAGATTAGAAAATCAATAAAGAGACATGAGAATTGATATACATTTAAGATTATGATGTATTCTGACTAAACTGACTTTTTAAAAATCATTATAAAATGTCCTTCCTCTACAAGTATTCTAGGGTCTGGCTTCCTCTATTAGCTTCATTTGTCAGTACTCCTCTATGTGGTTTTTGTTATAACTTTGTTTGAAATTTTGTCTGCTAATGATTCTCATAATCATTGTAAATCTAAAATTGGTTTATTAGATGGCACCTCTGATTACTGAGTACCTTTTAGTGCATAGTGGTGGCTATTGGGAAGAAGGAAAAATTAGCTCCATATCATCTCCCACCATACACTGGAGTAAATTCCAGAAGGGATAGGAATTTCAATGTGCAGCGTGCAAGCATATAACCATGGCAAGAGAACACATATGGATCAATTTTCTTTCACCTTGATGAACGGTAGGGAGAGCATTTTTATCTATGAAAATGCTGGATCAATAAAAGTAAAAACTGAGAAATCTAACTACATAAAACAAAATCTTTCACGATAAAACATTCTATAATCAAAACAAAATACAACTGATAAACTAGGAGAAAATAATTTAACATACATATACTATAGACAAAGTAATATACAAGTGACCACAAAGAAATAATCAAATAAATAATTAAGCAGGGACAGGATTTTTCCTATAGAAATAATATTAACTTATAATATAGAAGGTAGGAATAAAATACAAAATCATTACCAGGCAAATACAACAGTAAGATTTGTTAGGCAGGGCTGGGGAGATAGCTCAGTGGTCTAAGCACCTTCCTAGCAAGC